>NC_073695.1:157305366-157547438 GCF_029784165.1 Wyeomyia smithii | reverse complement strand
ATATTAAATATTAAATATTAAATATTAAATATTAAATATTAAATATCTAATATTAAATATTTAATATTAAATATTAAATATATCAAATATTAAATATTTAATATTAAATATTAAATATTAAATATTAAATATTAAATATTAAATATTAAATATTAAATATTAAATATTAAATATTAAATATTAATATTAATATTAAATATTAATATTTAATATTAAATATTAAATATTAAATATTAAATATTAAATATTAAATATTAAATATTAAATATTAATATTAAATATTTAATATTAAATATTAAATATTAAATATTAAATATTAAATATTAAATATTAAATATTAAATATTAAATATTAAATATTAAATATTAAATATTAAATATTAAATATTAAATATTAAATATTAAATATTAAATATTAAATATTAAATATTAAATATTAAATATTAAATATTAAATATTAAATATTAATATTAATATTAAATATTAAATATTAAATATTAATATTAAATATTAAATATTAAATATTAAATATTAAATATTAATATTAAATATTAAATATTAAATATTAAATATTAAATATTAAATATTAAATATTAAATATTAAATATTAAATATTAAATATTAAATATTAAATATTAAATATTAAATATTAAATATTAAATATTAAATATTAAATATTAAATATTAAATATTAAATATTAAATATTAAATATTAAATATTAAATATTAAATATTAAATATTAAATATTAAATATTAAATATTAAATATTAAATATAAATATTAAATATTAAATATTAAATATTAAATATTAAATATTAAATATTAAATATTAAATATTAAATATTAAATATTAAATATTAAATATTAAATATTAAATATTAAATATTAAATATTAAATATTAAATATTAAATATTAAATATTAAATATTAAATATTAAATATTAAATATTAAATATTAAATATTAAATATTAAATATTAAATATTAAATATTAAATATTAAATATTAAATATTAAATATTAAATATTAAATATTAAATATTAAATATTAAATATTAAATATTAAATATTAAATATTAAATATTAAATATTAAATATTAAATATTAAATATTAAATATTAAATATTAAATATTAAATATTAAATATTAAATATTAAATATTAAATATTAAATATTAAATATTAAATATTAAATATTAAATATTAAATATTAAATATTAAATATTAAATATTAAATATTAAATATTAAATATTAAATATTAAATATTAAATATTAAATATTAAATATTAAATATTAAATATTAAATATTAAATATTAAATATTAAATATTAAATATTAAATATTAAATATTAAATATTAAATATTAAATATTAAATATTAAATATTAAATATTAAATATTAAATATTAAATATTAAATATTAAATATTAAATATTAAATATTAAATATTAAATATTAAATATTAAATATTAAATATTAAATATTAAATATTAAATATTAAATATTAAATATTAAATATTAAATATTAAATATTAAATATTAAATATTAAATATTAAATATTAAATATTAAATATTAAATATTAAATATTAAATATTAAATATTAAATATTAAATATTAAATATTAAATATTAAATATTAAATATTAAATATTAAATATTAAATATTAAATATTAAATATTAAATATTAAATATTAAATATTAAATATTAAATATTAAATATTAAATATTAAATATTAAATATTAAATATTAAATATTAAATATTAAATATTAAATATTAAATATTAAATATTAAATATTAAATATTAAATATTAAATATTTAATATTAAATATTAAATATTAAATATTAAATATTAAATATTAAATATTAAATATTAAATATTAAATATTAAATATTAAATATTAAATATTAAATATTAAATATTAAATATTAAATATTAAATATTAAATATTAAATATTAAATATAAATATTAAATATTAAATATTAAATATTAAATTAAATATTAAATATTAAATATTAAATATTAAATATTAAATATTAAATATTAAATATTAAATATTAAATATTAAATATTAATATAAATATTAAATATTAAATATTAAATATTAAATATTAAATATTAAATATTAAATATTAATATTAAATATTAAATATTAAATATTAAATATTAAATATAAATATTAAATATTAAATATTAAATATTAAATATTAAATATTAAATATTAAATATTAAATATTAAATATTAAATATTAAATATTAAATATTAAATATTAAATATTAAATATTAAATATTAAATATTAAATATTAAATATTAAATATTAAATATTAAATATTAAATATTAAATATTAAATATTAAATATTAAATATTAAATATTAAATATTAATATTAAATATTAAATATTAAATATTAATATTAAATATTAAATATTAAATATTAAATATTAAATATTAAATATTAAATATTAAATATTAAATATTAAATATTAAATATTAAATATTAAATATTAAATATTAAATATTAAATATTAAATATTAAATATTAAATATTAAATATTAAATATTAAATATTAAATATTAAATATTAAATATTAAATATTAAATATTAATATTAAATATTAAATATTAAATATTAAATATTAAATATTAAATATTAAATATTAAACATTAAATATTAAATATTAATATTAAATATTAACATAAATATAAATATTAAATATTAAATATTAAATATTAAATATTAAATATTAAATATTAAATATTAAATATTAAATATTAAATATTAAATATTAAATATTAAATATTAAATATTAAATATTAACATAAAATATCAAATATTAAATATTAAATATTAAATATTAAATATTAAATATTAAATATTAAATATTAATATTAAATATTAAATATTAAATATTAAATATTAAATATTAAATATTAAATATTAATATTAAATATTAAATATTAAATATTAAATATTAAATATTAAATATTAAATATTAAATATTAAATATTAAATATTAAATATTAAATATTAAATATTAAATATTAAATATTAAATATTAAATATTAAATATTAAATATTAAATATTAAATATTAAATATTAAATAATAAATATTAAATATTAAATATTAAATACTAAATATTAAATATTAAATATTAAATATTAATATTAAATATTAAATATTAAATATTAAATATTAAATATTAAATATTAATATTAAATAATAAATATTAAATAATAAATATTAATATAAATATTAAATATTAAATATTAAATATTAAATATTAAATATTAAATATTAAATATTAAATATTAAATATTAAATATTAAATATTAAATATTAAATATTAAATATTAAATATTAAATATTAAATATTAAATATTAAATATTAAATATTAAATATTAAATATTAAATATTAAATATTAATATTAAATATTAAATATTAAATATTCAATATTCAATATTAAATATTAAATATTAAATATTAAATATTAAATATTAAATATTAAATATTAAATATTAAATATTAAATATTAAATATTAAATATTAAATATTAATATTAATATTAAATATTAAATATTAAATATTAAATATTAAATATTAAATATTAAACATTAAATATTAAATATTAAAAATTAAATATTAAATATTAAATATTAAATATTAAATATTAAATATTAAATATTAAATATTAAATATTAAATATTAAATATTAAATATTAAATATTAAATATTAAATATTAAATATTAAATATTAAATATTAAATATTAAATATTAATATATATTAAATATTAAATATTAAATATTAAATATTAAATATTAAATATTAAATATTAAATATTAAATATTAAATATTAAATATTAAATATTAAATATTAAATATTAAATATTAATATTAAATATTAAATATTAAATATTAAATATTAAATATTAAATATTAAATATTAAATATTAAATATTAAATAATAAATATTAAATATTAAATATTAAATACTAAATATTAAATATTAAATATTAAATATTTAATATTAAATATTAAATATTAAATATTAAATATTAAATATTAAATATTTAATATTAAATAATAAATATTAAATAATAAATATTAAATATTAAATATTAAATATTAAATATTAAATATTAAATATTAAATATTAAATATTAAATATTAAATATTAAATATTAAATATTAAATATTAAATATTAAATATTAAATATTAAATATTAAATATTAAATATTAAATATTGAATATTAAATATTAAATATTAAATATTAAATATTTAATATTAAATATTAAATATTAAATATTCAATATTCAATATTAAATATTAAATATTAAAAATTAAATATTAAATATTAAATATTAAATATTAAATATTAAATATTAAATATTAAATATTAAATATTAAATATTATATATTGAATATTATATATTAAATATTAAATATTAAATATTAAATATTAAATATTAAACATTAAATATTAAATATTAAAAATTAAATATTAAATATTAAATATTAAATATTAAATATTAAATATTAAATATTAAATATTAAATATTAAATATTAAATATTAAATATTAAATATTAAATATTAAATATTAAATATTAAATATTAAATATTAAATATTAAATATTAAATATTAAATATTAAATATTAAATATTAAATATTAAATATTAAATATTAAATATTAAATATTAAATATTAAATATTAAATATTAAATATTAAATATTAAATATTAAATATTAAATATTAAATATTAAATATTAAATATTAAATATTAAATATTAAATATTAAATATTAAATATTAAATATTAAATATTAAATATTAAATATTTAATATTAAATATTAAATATTACATATTAAATATTAAAAATTAAATATTAAATATTAAATATTAAATATTAAATATTAAATATTAAATATTAAATATTAAATATTAAATATTAAATATTAAATATTAAATATTAAATATTAAATATTAAATATTAAATATTAAATATTAAATATTAAATATAAAATATTAAATATTAAATATTAAATATTAAATATTAAATATTAAATATTAAATATTAAATATTAAGTATTAAATATTAAATATTAAATATTAAATATTAAATATCAAATATTAAATATTAAATATTAAATTTTAAATATTAAATATTAAATATTAAATATTAAATATTAAATATTAAATATTAAATATTAAATATTACATATTAAATATTAAATATTAAATATTAAATATTAAATATTAAATATTAAATATTAAATATTAAATATTAAATATTAAATATTAAATATTAAATATTAAATATTAAATAATAAATAATAAAAATTAAATATTAAATATTATATATTAAATATTAAATATTTAATATTAAATATTAAATATTAAATATTAAATATTAAATATTAAATATTAAATATTAAATATTAAATATTAAATATTAAATATTAAATATTAAATATTAAATATTAAATATTAAATATTAAATATTAAATAATCAATATTAAATATTAAATATTAAATATTAAATATTAAATATTAAATATTAAATATTAAATATTAAATATTAAATATTAAATATTAAATATTAAATATTAAATATTAAATATCAAATATTAAATATTAAATATTAATATTAAATATTAAATATTAAATATTTAATATTTAATATTTAATATTAAATATTAAATATTAAATATTTAATATTTAAAATTAAATATTATATATTAAATATTAAATATTAATTATTGAATATTAAATATTAAATATTAAATATTAAATATTAAATATTAAATATTAAATATTAAATATTAAATATTAAATATTAAATATTAAATATTAAATATTAAATATTTAATATTAAATATTAAATATTAAATATTTAATATTAAATATTAAATATTTAATATTTAATATTAAATATTAAATATTAAATATAAAATATTAAATATTAAATATTAAATATTAAATATTAAATATTTAATATTAAATATTAAATATTAAATAATAAATATTAAATATTAAATATTGAATATTAAATATTAAATATTAAATATTATATATTAAATATTAAATATTAAATATTAAATATTAAATATTAAATATTAAATATTAAATATTAAATATTAAATATTAAATATTAAATATTAAATATTAAATATTAAATATTAAATATTAAATATTAAATATTAAATATTAAATATTAAATATTAAATATTAAATATTAAATATTAAATATTAAATATTAAATATTAAATATTAAATATTAAATATTAAATATTAGATAATAAATATTAAATATTAAATATTAAATATTAAATATTAAATATTAAATATTAAATATTAAATATTAAATATTTAATATTAAATATTAAATATTAAATATTAAATATTAAATATTAAATATTAAATATTAAATATTAAATATTAAATATTAAATATTAAATATTAAATATTAAATATTAAATATTAAATATTAAATATTAAATATTAAATATTAAATATTAAATATTAAATATTAAATATTAAATATTAAATATTAAATATTAAATATTAAATATTAAATATTAAATATTAAATATTAAATATTAAATATTAAAAATTTAATATTAAATATTAAATAATAAATATTTAATATTAAATATTAAATATTAAATATTAAATATTAAATATTAAATATTAAATATTAAATATTAATTATTAAATATTAAATATTAAATATTAAATATTAAATATTAAATATTAAATATTAAATATTAAATATTAAATATTAAATATTAAATATTAAATATTAAATATTAAATATTAAATATTAAATATTAAATATTAAATATTAAATATTAAATATTAAATAAAAAAATATTAAATATTAAATATTAAATATTAAGTATTAAATATTAAATATTAAATATTAAATATTAAATATTAAATATTAAATTTTAAATATTAAATATAAAATATTAAATATTAAATATTTAATATAAAATATTAAATATTAAATATAAAATATTAAATATTAAATATTAAAAATTAAATATTAAATATTAAATATTAAATATTAAATATTAAATATTAAATATTAAATATTAAATGTTAAATATTAAATATTAAATATAAAATATTAAATATTAAATATTAAATATTAAATATTAAATATTAAATATTAAATATTAAATATTAAATATTAAATATTAAATATTAAATATTAAATATTAAATATTAAATATTAAATATTAAATATTAAATATTAAATATTAAATATTAAATATTAAATATTAAATATTAAATATTAAATATTAAATATTAAATATTAAATATTAAATATTAAATATTAAATATTAAATATTAAATATTAAATGTTAAATATTAAATATTAAATATTAAATATTAAATATTAAATATTAAATATTAAATATTAAATATTAAATATTAAATATTAAATATTAAATATTAAATATTAAATATTAAATATTAAAAATTAAATATTATATATTAAATATTAAATATTAAATATTAAATATTAAATAATATTGAATATAAAATATAACGAAAAATATAAAATATTATATATTGAAAATTTGATATTAAATAATAAATATTATATTGAATATTGATAATTAAATTTCAAATAGTAACTATTCAATAATGAACATAAAATATAAATAATACATATTGAACATAAAATATAACTTCATTCTGTTCCGAACACGCATCAGTATCGGATGTGTTTGGTGATCGCTCCGATAGAATATAAAACAAAAACGCGCGAGCAAGTGTTGGCATTGTTTGCCTGGTCGAGTGAAGGTTCAAGGTCGCCCGCCTTTGTGCAACTGTTTCGCATCGTGGCTGTTTGCTGGTGCGTAAGCCGATTTGGCTGCTAAGTGATTTGTGCTACAGCAGTGGACGAGAATCTCAACACAAAGGAGGAAAAAGAAGAAGCCAACAGTTGACAGCGAGTTGTGTCGCTGTGCTGAGTGATCACACACCCGGCTCGCTGATGGTGGCTGTTTGGAGCTGCTGTATTGGTGCTGCTGGCTGTAACGGCTGCAGCTTCGACCGTTCGGACAACCAACCCTACTGAAAGGAGAAGTAAAGAGGTACGTGTTCTGTCGGCGCTAGTGCGCTAGATTTAGCGCGATGGATGTAGATCCCTCGCCTCCCGTGCCACCATCCCCGAACCCCTCCGACCCTGTCCCTCCTGCCAACCCTTTCTCTGTTAATTCTCCAGTCCCCCCTCGCCCTAGGCTTTACCCGGACGGATCTCAGGGCAGCTTTACTGTTTTCTTTCGGCCAAAAGCAGGACCGAAATCGAAACCGTTAAACATCCTGCAGATTTCGAAAGACCTGACGGAGGGGTACAAGGCCATGACCGAAATCTCCAAGGTCAGACCCAACAAGCTCCGTGTCGTGGTCAGCAACCTGGAACAGGCCAACGCTTTTGCTCGTTCCGAGCTTTTCACACGCGAGTATCGCGTTTATATACCCGCACGAGACGTGGAGATCGACGGTGTCATAACCGATTCGAGTCTGTCGGTCGAGTGTATCTTGGCAAGCGGTTTTGGCTGCTTCAAAAATGCTTTGTGTCACGACGTAAAAGTAAAGATAATAGATTGCAAGCAATTGCGGTCTGTGTCTCTTGTCAACGGCACAAAAGTGTACACTCCGTCAGACTCGTTTCGTGTTACGTTTGCCGGATCTGCGCTCCCTAGCCACGTCTCGATCGATCGGGTTCGTCTGCCTGTGCGATTGTATGTACCCCGTGTTATGAATTGCACCAATTGCAAGCAGCTAGGCCACACAGCCGCCTACTGATGCAATAAGGCACGATGTAGCAAGTGTGGAGAAACTCATGCGGACGATTCTTGCAGTGTAAATGCTGAAAAATGTATTCACTGCGGGGAAAATCAGCATGAGCTCTCCACATGCCCGGTGTACATGCAGCGCAGAGATAAAATCAAGCGGTCACTTAAGGAGCGTTCAAAGCGATCTTACGCTGAGATGCTGAAGAAGACCGTGACCACTTCTACCATAACATCGAACCCCTTTGATCTGTTGTCCTCTGATGAAACCGATTCTGACGATTCACCAGCGGGAACAACTTATGCCAATCCTGGGGCGTCTAGAAAGAGGAAAAATGTTTCTTCTCCTAAACTTCCCCGGAAAGGTCCTAAGATTTCCCAAAGTGAAATGAAAGTTACAAACAAACCAAACAGTGCTGCGGAAAAACCGAAGCAAACTCCTCCTGGGCTTGCAAATTTAAAGTCCCAGAAGGAGTTCCCAGCACTGCCAGCAACATCTAAAACCCCAGTTGTTCCTTTAGCACTCCCAGTTGATGAAACAAACTCTGGATTAGTGAAATTTTCTGACATTGTGGACTGGATTTTTGAAACTTTCAATGTACCCGATCCAATTAAAATTTTTCTTACAGCATTCCTCCCAACAGTTAGATCATTTTTGAAGCAGTTGAATGCCCAATGGCCCCTCCTTGCATCGATTGTATCCTTCGATGCCTAATTCATCTGCGTATACGAAGGATTCTATCTCTGTCTTACAGTGGAATTGTAGAAGTATTTTACCAAAAATGGATTCATTTAAAGTTTTAATAAATAGAAACAAATGCGATGCATTTTCCCTTTGTGAAACTTGGCTTACTTCAAATATTGATCTCAACTTCCATGATTTTAATATTATTCGCCTTGATCGAGACACCCCATATGGAGGAGTACTTTTAGGGATTAAAAAGTGCTATTCTTTCTATCGTATTGACCTCCCCTCGATTCCAGGCATCGAAGTTGTCGCATGTCAAATGACAATACAAGGTAAAGAGCTTTGTATTGCCTCAATATATATTCCTCCCAGAGCACAGATTGGGCAACGGTTGCTCTTTGATTTAATAGAACTTCTTCCCTCGCCACGTTTGATTTTGGGAGACTTCAACTCTCATGGTGTGGCTTGGGGTTCCCCCTACAATGATAACCACTCCTCTTTAATCTATAACCTTTGCGATGACTTCAACATGACTATTTTGAACAACGGTGAAATGACACGTATCCCGAAACCTCCAGCGCGCCCAAGCGCTTTGGATCTATCCTTATGTTCGACGTCGCTACGGTTGGATTGCACATGGAAGGTAATCCTCGATCCTCACGGTAGCGACCATCTGCCTATTCTTATTTCAATTACTAACGGTTCAACTCGCATGCGACCAAATGACATTCCGTATGACCTCACACGGAATGTCGTTTGGAAGTTATACGAGGAAATGATTTCAAAAGCGGTCGAGTCGATTCAACATCACCCACCACTTGAAGAATACAATCTCCTCGCGGGCTTGATTGTCGACGCCGCGTTGCAAGCCCAAACGAAGAAATATCCTGGCGTAACGATCAAAGAGCGGCCTCCAACTCCGTGGTGGGACAAAGAGTGCTCCGATGTCTACACGCAAAGATCCGACGCGTTTTTGGCCTTCCAGAAGGGAGGTATACCCGACGACTATATACGGTATTCGGAGCTTAATACCAAGCTTAAAAGCCTGGCTAAAGCAAAGAAACGCGGATATTGGCGTCGGTTCGTGAACGAGACGTCGAGGGAGACATCGATGAGCACTCTTTGGAACACAGCCCGAAGAATGCGGAATCGCGTAACGGTCAACGAAAGCGAGGAGTCTTCAAGTCGGTGGATATTTGATTTTGCCAGGAAAGTATGTCCGGACTCTGTTCCTGCGCAAAACTTTGTTCGCGATACGTCTCCGGGTCACGACGCGATAGAATCACCTTTTACGATGGCAGAATTTTCAGTTGCCCTTCTGTCCTGGAACAAAAACGCACCTGGGTTAGATAGAATCAAATTCAACTTGTTGAAGAATCTACCCGGCAATGCCAAGAGGCGCTTGTTGAACTTGTTCAATAAGTTCCTGGAGCAAAACATTGTACCGCAGGATTGGAGGCAAGTGAAGGTGATCGCCATCCAAAAACCAGGGAAACCAGCTTCTGATCACAACTCTTATAGGCCGATTGCAATGCTATCCTGTATCCGGAAATTGATGGAAAAAAAGATACTCCGTCGTTTAGACCACTGGGTCGAATCGAATGGGTTACTATCAGATTCTCAATTTGGCTTCCGCCGTGCCAAAGGGACGAATGATTGTCTTGCGTTGCTTTCAACAGATATTCAGCTGGCGTATGCTCGCAAAGAACAAATCGCGTCTGCGTTCTTGGACATTAAGGGGGCTTTTGATACCGTTTCTATTGACATTCTTTCGGGTAAACTTCACCGACAAGGATTTTCTCCAATTTTGAACAATTTTTTGCACAATTTGCTGTCCGAAAAGCACATGCATTTTACGCACGGCGATTTGGCAACTTTTCGCATTAGCTACATGGGTCTTCCCCAGGGCTCATGTTTAAGTCCCCTTCTTTACAACTTTTATGTAAATGACATCGACGAACGTCTGGCAAATTCATGCACGATAAGACAACTTGCAGACGACAGTGTAATCTCTGTTACAGGAGCCAAAGCTGCCGATTTGCAAGGACCATTGCAAGATACCTTGGACAATTTGTCTGCTTGGGCTTTACAGCTAGGTATCGAATTCTCTCCGGAGAAGACTGAGATAGTAGTTTTTTCTAGGAAGCATGAACCTGCTCAGCTTCAAACACAATTAATGGGTAAAACGATTTCTCAGGTTTTGGTACACAAATATCTTGGTGTCTGGTTCGACTCTAAAGGCACCTGGGGTTGTCACGTTAGGTATCTGATGAAAAAATGTCAACAAAGAGTGAATTTTCTTCGTACAATAACCGGACAATGGTGGGGAGCCCACCCAGGAGACCTTATAAGGCTTTACCAAACAACGATATTGTCTGTCATTGAGTACGGGTGTTTCTGCTTCCGCTCCGCAGCAAACACACATTTGATCAAACTGGAGCGAATACAATATCGTTGTTTGCGTATCGCCTTGGGTTGCATGCAGTCGACCCATACGATGAGTTTGGAGATCTTAGCTGGAGTACTACCATTGAAAAACCGCTTCTGGAGCCTGTCTTCTCGCATTCTTATCAAATGTGAGGTCTTGAACCGTCCTGTGATTGAAAATTTTGAAAGGTTAATCGAACTTAATTCTCAAACCCGTTTTGTGACATTGTATTTCAATCACATGTCCCATAATATTAACCCTTCTTCGAATATTCCAAATCGTGTCGACTTATCAAATACTTCTGATTCTACTGTGTTTTTCGATACATCCATGATAGAAGAAACTCGTGGAATCCCGGATCATTTACGCGTGCAGCAGATCCCCAAAATTTTTTCCAATAAATATCGAAACATCAACTGCGACAATATGTTCTACACTGACGGATCACTTCTTGATGGGTCCACTGGCTTCGGTATTTTCAATAACAATTTAACCGTCTCCCATAAGCTTGATAATCCTGCTTCTGTTTACGTCGCAGAATTGGCTGCAATTCAGTACACCCTAGGGAGTATCGAAAAAATGGCCACGGACCATTATTTCATCTTTACGGACAGTCTCAGTTCCATTGAGGCTCTCCGATCGATAAAAGATGTTAAGCACTCTCCGTATTTCCTGGGGAAAATACGGGAACATCTGAGTGCTTTATCCGAAAAATCGCATCAGATTACCTTAGCGTGGGTCCCTTCTCACTGCTCGATACCGGGCAATGAGAAAGCGGACTCTTTGGCTAAGGTGAGCGCAACAAACGGTGGAATTTATGAAAGACCAATTGCCTTTAATGAATTTTTCTCATTTGTACGTCAGAATACGATCATCAGTTGGCAAAATGCTTGGACCAGAGGGGAATTGGGAAGGTGGTTACATTCCATAATCCCCAAGGTGTCGACGAACCCGTGGTTCAAGGGGTTCGATGTAGGTCGGGATTTCATTGGCGTGATGTCCCGGCTTATGTCCAATCACTATAGATTTGACGCGCATCTCCGTCGTATTGGGCTCGGGGAAAGTGGTATCTGTGCCTGTGGTGAAGGTTATCACGACATAGAGCACGTTGTTTGGTCATGCCCTGTACACCGTAACGCCAGGTCTAAATTAATAGCTTCCCTGCAGGCCGAAGGTAGGCAGTCGGCTGTTCCTGTTCGTGATGTCTTGGCGAGCCGTGACCTATCCTACATGTCCCTTATATACGTTTTCCTGAAATCCATCCACGCCCCAGTTTAGTCCTACCCCCTTCCGCCTGCATCCAGCCTAACAACAAGAACACGTTAAGACCCCGGATCCGGAAACAGCAATCAGACCCGCACGATACTCTCAAGGCCCGAGGGAGACAACCCAATATGCCAGTCCGTAATATCTTGGCCCAGCAGCGGAACATGTGCTTACCTATGGCAATGAAAACCATCATACAGTGAACCAGTGCTTTTAATGCAAAATATTATAGCTTTAAGTTACATTTAGTTTCAGCTCGTAGTCGGCAGCGAGGATAAAAAATTTGCTTTTAGTTATTTAGATACTTTAGAAAGTAAGCTACCAGATATAATTGGCGCCGTTAAACATTAAATTGTATTTGTGCCGTGTCAAATAAATTATAGATGAACAAAAAAAAATAAAATAGAACATAAATATAAAACGTTATACATTAAAAAATAAATATCAAATATTACATTATATATTAAATATTCTATAATAAATATTGAATTTTAAATATCAGATGTTAGTATATAATATATAAAAGTTTAGATTAATCTTTAAATATAAAAATATCTGAATTTGATAACATACCCGTATTTGCTCTTTCTCGTCAGGAGTAAACACACGTGAATCCTCATAGTAAAATCGGGGATCCAGCAAAATGGCGGCTTTGAACGGCACGTTTTCTTTTAGAGACTCCAATCGTTTCAAGAGATTCTTTGAAAGTTCTTCTGCCATTGGATTGTGTATTAACTTCGTCATTCGGATCGTGTTGATCCATAGCATATGGAAATCCGACAATCCAACGTGCTTATCCTGAAATTTGATTGTAGCCTCGTAAGTTGGACAAAAAGCTTGCACGAAGTTATTGACGAATTTCCAATTGTCATCTAAATCTGCAATCAAAAAGTGATCAATGTTTGCCAACTTTTTTTTATTTCTTTGGTACCTAGTTCTTTGTGTATTGCACCCAACTTAACGTAGAACGTTTCAAATTTGCTGAAGTGCTCTACCATTTTAAAGACTCCACCTCATCTTGTCTTTGCGTATAATGGCGGCAGCGCTTGCCCTTCTGCCTCGAAAAACGCTTTATAGGAAATTTTGCGGCAAGCTTTGGCGATGTAAGTCACTGCTTTTATACCGTCCTCGTACAGCTTCGTAACATCAGTAACGGCAAGCTGCATTGTGTGAACAGCGCACCTTACTAAGCTTACACTGTGTTTGAGCTCGTCTAGAACATTGGGAAGAACTTCCCAATGCTCCATTTCACCGTTCTCATCTTCATATTCTTCGGCGATCTCCGCTTCAATTTCTCTCTGCAATTCGCGTACAGCAGCGCACATGTTTGACCCATTATCCGATGTAATGGAAAAAACGTTTTTAAGTCCAACGTTATATATGCTTAACACATCCAGTATCTTAGTTTTCAAAAATTTTGCCGTCTGTTTTTTCTTAACCTCGACCATTCCTAAAACAAAAAGGGAACTAACTTTCACGATTCTGATTTATATATACTAATGTCTTTTTAACGCGGCCTCGATAATGAGCAATTCCACAAAAAAACGGGCAACCAATTTAATCGACCTTTTTTGATTTGGCTGAAGCTTTGCATAGTCGTTTATATAGGCGAATTATGCCATTTTGTGCTATTGATTTAATTTTTTGGGTCGTGACCCATTTTGAGGAACTTTTGAATATTACTATTTTGGAAAGGTATTGATGATTACAAATGTTTTTAGGGCCAAAATAGTTTGTTTGATCGGTGTGTCATCTTCGGCAAAGTTGTAGATAATAATTTTGTCTTTTCGAAAAAATATACACTAAAAAATATTTAATAAACATTCATATTAACTATCTAAAAAAGCTCATTTTTTTCTATAAAAACTACATAAGATTACCTAAACAATGCAACCGACCCGATCATGGAGAAATCTAGAAAAAAAAGTTATATTTAAAAAACTAAATATTTTTTTTAATATATTTTTCAAGGGACATATTTTTTTCCGAAATGACAAAACTGTTATTTACAACTTTGTCGAACACACTATGCCAATAATTGAAACCGTTTTGGCTGTAGAAATGTTTTTAATTTCCAATAGAGCACTTTATGGGGGATTAAAAATATTTTTGCAGTCAAAACGGTTCGTTTGATTGGCATAGTCTCTTTAGTTACAGATAACAATTTCGTTCTTTCATAAAAAACGGACCCTGTGAAATTTTTTTTTTCAAAATATCATAACTTTTTTTCCTGATTTCTCCATGATCGGACCGGTAACAATGTTTGGGTAATCTTTTGTAGTTTATATAAAAATAAATAGATTTTTTAAAAATGAGCTTTATTAGATAATTAACTTTAAATTTTTTTAAACATTTTTTTCAAAAAAAATGTTTTAATGTATATTTTTTCGAAGAGACAAAACTTCTATCTACAACTTTGTCGAAAACGTCACACCGACCAAGCAAACTTTTCAGCCTTAGAATATTTGTAATCATCAATACTTTCCCGAAAGAGCATTTTTCAATAGCTTTTCAAAAGTGAGTCTTATTCCAGAAAATTAAAATTGAACCAATAGCATAAAATGGCATTTTTCGCCCATAGAAACGTCTATGCAAAGTTTCAACCAAATCAAAAATGACAATTTATAGAAAATATTAAAACTAGGATATTTTTTGTGAAACTTCTCTAATTCAAAAAATCGCATAAAAAGAAAATTTTCAAGATTTGTGTTCGCGATTATTTAAAAAAACGCGTAAAACGTAAACACGTTTTTTAACTCGCGTTTATTAGAAAACGCGGTTATGAGTTTTGAGTTTCTTTTAAACACGTTGTTTTGAAGAAAAATAGTTTTACCCTGGTTAATATTTGAAGGATAGCCCCTTCTGATAGTAAGGTTAATTATCATTACTTTTATTCCTTCAGATATACTTACCAAGAGTTCTAACCTTGATTTGGTCATCCTTCATAAACTGAGCGTTTATCCCAAGAATGTGCCGTCCGTGACGAGAAGCCGAGTCTATTTTTAATGAAAATAGTTTACCTTGAAGCTCGTCGCTTATTTTGTTTTTAATTCGATTTGCAGCAGTTTTCAAAAACTCCAGTGTTTTTGTTGACGTGAAGGTACACCCTAAAGATTCTCCAATCGGATCCAATAGTGCCCGAATTTCCGGCCAATCAATGGAACACAGAGGCATGTTTCTAATTGTAATCAGTTTCACGCACGATGATTTCACCGTGTCTTCATCTATCGCCACCAATCTCTTCCGTGGTTTTTTACTTTTCGGTTCAATCTCTTCATTGTCTCTAAAAACTCCCTTCGTTTTTGCCAACGTGAAATGCGTGTTACGAAAGTGTCGCACAAAATTCCCTGCATCAATTTTTTTTTGAAAATATTTACATTTGTCTTCTTCCCCGCCGATCTTACACCAAACACCACTTTCATTTTCGAAAATGAAATCACGCACCATATCACGAAACTTCCTTTTCTGCTGAACCATATTAACTTTCACTTTTATTCAAATATCACAGTAGAAATATACAGCAAAGAACAAACGACGCCTCAAACGTAAGGCCAATGACATACTGGCGCGTTCTGCGTTGCAGAGACGGTTCGCCGCGAACCGTCTCCGCAACGCAGAACGCGCCAGTATGTCACTGGCCTAAGAATGCTTTAGACTGATTGACTGTTTTTCCGGTCGATCATGAACATGAACGAAAAACGTAATGGTAATGCAGTCAGAGCATTGTACGAAGTTTCCCGAACGGACTAGAATGCCGAGGCGGTGCTCCTTTTGCGGAAACAACACGCACGCGAAAAAATGAATTTTACCATATAAAATCGTACGGAAACTTTAAAAATCGGGCGCAAATCGGGCGTTTCACCGATCGATCTGAAAAGTTACACACACAGTTGTTACGGGACCCATAAGGAACACGAAAAGTGCATGGGAGCTAACATTTATTTTTTGTCCCACCCTAATGTACAGTCTATGCAATCTGAAGGGTGAACAACTGACTTCTTCTTTTTTTTCTTCTTTGCTTTGAAATCTTTCCCTGGTGCCAGACAGTTTCAAAGAAAATCTGACCGAGCATAAAATAAATGTTTGACGATAATCCGACAATAATTACGTTTAAAAAAATTTCACGTGATGACCTTTTTGTGGAACAACACGAAAGAAATCTGGCTCTTTGGTAAATATCTGTAAAATTTTGAGAATTGCATCTTTATCTGTCGCGTTATGAACAATCTGCTAAAATACAAATTCATCCGGTGTAATGGCAACTTCGATCCCGATGCAAAATGTGTCGTGTGCTTACAGGACAGGACGTGATGACAGGAACCAAAGCCTCTGCTTGGTTGATTTTGTTTGGCGCACTGTTCAATTTTATCATTTTGGATGGCGTTGGGCGTGTTGCAAAAACTGTTGATATATTTAGTTTGCACTGTTTGTTTTAATTACGAAGCGCAATTGATTCAAAAATCTTATTATTTCCAATTCAATGTAAAGTTTTGTGTCAAATGAAGATTCAATGTATTGGTTGTTGTTGCGAAAATGAGCTTCATCTGAATTAAAGATTTGATTGTTCAAATAAAATTAAATGGAATCTTTGTAGTGAGAAAGTGCGAAATCCCATCTTTTGGAACTCCTCCGAACGCCGAATTATGCAGCATATAGAACAATCGACATCCGAAACGTTAAGTTTACGAAACTACGCAATATGATTGCAGATTCATTTCCGAAAGGCAAGAGGAACCCAGAATAGGGGTTAAACTTCTAACTAGTACAAGTAATTATAAAATATATATTTAAATTAATTTAAAATTTGATGAACAACCAGTATCAAACGTATTAATTATTTTTAAAACACATGACTTGGAAATATTCTAGATAATAATATTAATTTTAATAATTTACTTATTATTTTATTTTATTAATTTTTTGGTAACACTGCTTCATGCCAACAAATACACTGAAATAATCTCACCTATTCATATTATCCAGCTTTTTACGCGCCATGATGGCGGACGCTATAATGCGAAGTTCGTAATAAATTACCCACCCTTTTGACAACTCTGCTTACGTCAGTTTAAAGTCTTCATACAATTTATCAAAAGAAAAATATTTCTGGTAACATTTGCGTTGCCAATTTTTCAGAAATCGCAAATCTGACGTAAGCAGTGAGGTTCGCATATTACGAACACGCATTATAGCGACCGCCATTATGGTGCGTAAGAAGTTGGATATGGGAGTGTTATAAATTTGCACTATTAGAGCTTCCAATCAAAACGATGTGATCGAAAATGTGTCATGCATTCTTCATAGGATCGTCTGATAGACTCACATTACTACCAAGCTTTTAAAATAGATAAGAAAATCCTTAAAAAACCAAAGATCAAATAATCCATTAGACTCATTGGAAATGCCATAATTTATATCTTGGCATATAATAACAATTTCATAGGAAAATCTCATGCATTTCGTTTTATTATCCTATAGAAATAGCTTCACTAAAGGGACTGTTTCTCTCAAATGATGTGTACATGAAAACAAATCGAAGTGTTTTTGTTTATGAAGGATACAAGAATTTATTATAAAAATATTATATATTTTAAGAAATTGGTACTTGATTGTTGACTGTTAAACGGCAAGGGATAGCTCCAAACGGCCGAAACACAAACGGCCGAATCTCAAACGGCCGAAACACAAACGGCCGAATCTCAAACGGCCGAATTATATCAATACTAACGAAAGGCCGAAATTTCGATCGGCCGAATCACGAAAGGCCGAATTTTATTTTTATTTGACTTTTTTTTTGTTACAGTTATTTTATATTGCATACATTTTAAGCAACATCAAAAAATGGATAAAAAATTGAAAAATTGCCTTAAATGTGTTGAATAACTAGTTATTTCGTTGAACGTTCTGTTTGCAAAAGATATCAATGCGGCTCTGCCGCATAATCGAGGGCAAGAAACCGAGGCGGCCCTAAGCCGCCGTGGTGTCCGATGGCCGAGTCGGCCGCTGACCCGCCGTCGGAAGCGGCGGCCTCTCGCATGCAAACAACTGATCTACTGGATTGCCCGGATTACTGAAGCATGAGGGCAATCCTCTAGTTTACGTCCGAACGAGCGGTAGCGAGTAAGGACAGCATGCGCCCCAGACAATCGAGTTGGCCGCAGGCCACCAGTGTGTTGCATTCAATTTTTAACAAAATCAATTTTAAATTTTTTTTCATTCCATGAAACAATTAGGGAACGGAAACAAAAAACAAGGAAACAAAATAAATATTTTCGAAACCATCTTTTTTGTATACATTCTCAAAATTTTTGGCGTGGGTGGTAACACTTTATCAAATCAAATAGCCAAAATTATCCTCAAGCATTACGTATTTTATGGACGTTTTCTTACAACATTTCAGCTTTAGATAAGTCACATGTCGTTTTCGTTTTCGCGGTGTAGTACACTCAAACGACACTTTTGACACCGAAAATGTTTTATTGGTTTTTCGTGCCACCCTTTTTCTGTCTCTCCCTACACTTTTTCTGTCACTGATGACACCCGAAAAAAGCAGAGTGTACTGTAGGAAGTTACCAACACATTCACACGTATGTGTCAAAACTGGTTTGTTTTGGTTTTCGTTCCACGTGGTAAAGTGTCAGGTAATTTTTTTCTCAGCACATTTGTGAGATGGACATATGAAATGGAAACGAGACAAAATGACGAATGCGATAATGACCAAAACAAACGAATTGACAGCTATCCCATTATTACGCATACCAATGCAATGACAATGGCACATGTCGTTGTGTATCGTCAACCAGTACGGACGTGTTTTAATTAGCTCTCGGCCACGCGCGAATTTAAATTTTTGTTTTTTGTTTACATTCTTTTTTCGCTTGTAGGTGCTTTTGTGCCAGTAAGTCAACTCAAGCTCCGCGCGAGTAAGTTTGTGCGTTATTTACACTTTTTTTGTAAACATGACATCGTTAGTTAGTGGAAACTGTGTGGTGTGCGGTTTTGGGTCTTCGGACAACCGGAACTTATGGAAGTGCGAGGGGTGTTCCCTACGATTCCATGCCGCGTGCGCAGGTGTTCAACGAAACAAGGAAGACCAGATTAGGTCCTACATGATGCCAGCCTGCAATGATTGCCAGGAGCGAATCGCGATGGAATTAAATTTTCGTCACCTGGTACACCAGCAGGCTCTTCTTGCTGACTTAGTGAAAAAGCATAGCGACGCAATACACAAATCGACGTCGACATTGCAGAAAATTGGAATCGTTCAAGAGGCACTCGAACGACAAGAAACTCTATTCGATGAACTAAAACAGGAGCTTTCGTCTGTTAAAAAAGTGAACTCTCCTACAAAAGTAGTGAGACAAATCAATAACCACGTGACGACACTTTTCGACGATGCTATAACTTCCGCTAAAGTTAACATGACTGAGTCGCTTGGGATACTTAGCAACTCGATTACAAATAAGCTGACCAGTCATATTGATGAAATAACTAATAAAGTCGACGAACAGCTTGAAGCTGTTAATGAAAATTTGATCGATGTGGCCACTTCTAAGACTCAATGTAGTGTTCCTGAAATCTTGGAAGAATTTCGAATAATTAGCAGCAGAATTTCTGAGTACACGCCAAGAATGATGCCCATCGAAAACAGCATTGGCTATCCAAGTGTGGCAGAGGAAATAACTATGGCCGGCCAGCCTTCAAATGATCTTCCAAACAGTGGATGGCGTTTCCTTGGCTCGAGAAAAGTTTGGAAACAGGACTGGACAGCGTACGATACAAAATTACACCGTATTATGCAGCAGAAAAAACAAGCTGACAAAGCAAGAAAACGGAGGGCCAGAAGACGAAATCATTATAGGCGAAATAATTACAACAGAATCAACAACCCTAGGCATAACCATATCATTCACAACAACAACAACGTTAATAACAACAACTTTGTCAATAACAATAGAAATAACTACAACAGCAATTACTATAATAACAATAACAATTCCAACAACAACCGCAACAATAAGAACTACTTCAACAATAACAACAACAATCAGAACCAGAATCGCAACCTCAACTTGAACAGAAATCTCGATAATAACCATCAAAGTACCAACTACAACTTCAACACCAATAGTAACCGTAGATATACCAACCACAACCGTCACGTCAACAACAGTTTTTGGAATAATAACAATAGCCCCAACTATAACATGGCCAACAGGCAACAGAATAACGTCACCAACTCCTACAATAATCAACAACACACCAACTCTAATCGTTTCCATGCAAATCAACTGTTACCACCTGACAGAGTGCTTCTTGCAGCAGCGAAAGACCGATTCTCCAGACCTCAATCTAACTTCATTCCTACGATTCAATTTCAAAGAGGCGAAACTCTTAACCCATACCCGGCGAACGACGAGTTTTCACTTTCTCAACCCCAGATGATCAGCGATCCTGCACACCTTCCTACTTCACAATGCATTGCGTGCTCATCTAGGCACTCGTGTCTTCAACGCAATTGACTCACTCATCAGAGGACCGTTGCTGGTGATAATTTTGTTCAACCTAGAGATGTAGGAAATGACGCGACCTGCTCTGCTCTGGTAAACACTTCTGTTAATAATGACTCTCATTCTTTAGCTTCTACACTCGAACACCCCACCACTACCGAGATCTCTGTATATTGCCAAAATTTTAACCGCGTGCGAGGCGCTCACAAAATTAACGAAATTCAAAAAAATGTACTATCCTGTTCATTTTCTGTTATTTTAGCAACCGAAACCAGCTGGGATGAGGGTGTTCGCAGCGAAGAAGTCTTCGGTTGCCGATATAATGTCTATAGAAATGACCGTAACTATCAATTATCTGAAATGAAATCCGGTGGTGGTGTGTTGATTGCGGTGTCAGTAGACTTTAATTCAGCGCTTATCGACACCATTCAGTTTAAAGAGTCGAACATGTTTGGGTGAAAGCAGAACTAGCAGGAGAGACACACGTATTTGTCTCTGTCTATTTCCCTCCAAATAATGCGCGGAATGAAATCTTTGAATAGTTTCTTCATGTTGTTGAAAATATTGCATCTAAGCTGTTACCTGAAGTAAAACTCCACATATACGGTGATTTCAACCAACGCAACATGGATTTTATTCCGGACATCGATAACCATAGCATTTTACTTCCTACACGCAAAAGTTGAATGGTGCGAAACCAGTACAAAATTGTGCGTTTTCAGCGCAAAAGTTGATGTTATTTGGAACCAGTACAATGATTGCGTGTTGGGCATAACGCAATTACTGCTCTAGCGTTTTTTCAATGTATTTGGCAGCTCCTAACTACTACACTTAAACAGTTTCAACTGGTATCAAGCAGCATTGCAAAGCGAGCGAGAAGCAAAACCTTTCTCCTCCTTTCTGCTTGAGAACGAGACATATGCTACGCTTCTCAAGTCTTTTGCACACACGCTTTCGAGATACTCTTTCTTCTTCATGCATTCCCCGCAGCAAGCACGCACCCCCAGTATGAATGACACTAACAACACTAGTATCAAGTATGTACAGCACGGGTATCTTGCGCATTTCGTAAAGCGACGAGACACGAGACCTTGCGCGTCGCAATACGAACCGAAAGAAAAGCGAAAGAGCAACCAGCAAATTGTATATGACGTGTCTAGTCTTGTCGCACCCGCACGTACATGGGAATTCTACGAGCGAGAGAGAAATTTCTCTCGTCGCTTGAGAAAAAAGCTGCACAGGATGAGAAATAATAATCATTCACAATTTACAAGTTTTGCCATAAAAAATCAGCAACGCTTTTGTGGCTTTGTGGAATGAAGGGTTTTCGGTAAAGCTACCGTTGATTACAAAATGTTGTGAACAGAATTTTGTTTCGTTATTTTTTGCAAATCATTCAATGGTACTTTCAAATGACCAAATCCATCGAGATAAATGTATCGAGCATTATAGCTATATAAATCTAGTGAGTTCACAAGTTGTTGTTCGCTGCTTGCACTGCTCCATGAGTAGCTGTCACTAATACACTCGACGTGAGAAATATAGTGTCGATATATGATACATATTCTGATTTCAATCTGTGTCAATGTATTCGCAGTACAACTGTTGCGTTATCCTTTTCACACATTTATTGTGCGATTTTAGTGCAAAATTTGTGCGAATCGGGAAGACACAATGCTTGTACAAGACTTGAACTTTTGCGTGTATTATTGGCGAAAATGAAACGCTGCAACTTCTTTTTGATAAAACCTCTAGTCTTGGTCTTAATCAAATAAATCATGTGAAAAATGGACAAAATTGTTATCTAGATCTGTTAATGTCCAACATTAGTGAAGACTTTTGTGTGACGAATTCATTACAACCATTATGGAAGAACGAAGTTTATCATACAGCAATAGAGTTTTCTTTATTTGTGCATGCGAATAAAAGACCTGACGAATATGAATTCGAAGATGTTTTTGACTTTCAGTCAGCAAACTATGATGAATTAAAACATAAACTAAATAGTATCAACTGGCAAGATGTATTGTTTGAAGACGGAAACGTCGATTCGGCTATAGAAAATTTTTATAACATATTATCTGATTTATTTATTAGCGAAATACCATTGAAAAGAATAAGACGTCATGGCAATTCCAAATACCCAGTCTGGTACAATAGACAAATTAAAAACTTAAAAAACAAAAAACAAAAAGCACATAAAAAATACAAAACTCATAAAAATCGTGATGCTTTAACAACTTATCTTAACATTTGCGGCAAATTAAACGATGCCATTAGTAACGCGTTTGAAGAGTTCACATTAAAGACTGAGCTTGAAATCAAATCCTGTCCAAAAATTTTTTTCTAATATGTTAAATCAAAGTTAAAATCTGAAAATTTTCCTTCAAAAATGCAACTGCATGACAAAGTTGAAGAGAACCCGGCATACATCTCTGATCTATTTGCTGATTTTTTTCAACAAAATTATACAACTTTCTCCGAATCTGATCGTGACTATACATTCTTCACCAACTTTCCTGAGTATACCAACTATTTCAATATTGAACATGTCAGCGCACGCGAAATTGAAGATACTTTAAAAGCTCTGGATGCGTCTAAAGGTCCGGGACCAGACGGAATTCCGCCAGCATTCATGAAACATTTAGCTAAAGAGCTAACTTCCCCACTGTTCTTGATTTTCAATATGTCGCTGGAATCCGGTTGCTTCCCGAAATTCTGGAAAAACTCATATCTAGTGCCTGTGTTCAAATCTGGTAAAAAAACCGACATTAGCAACTATCGAGGCATAGCCATTCTTTCCTGTATACCTAAGCTATTTGAAGCAATAATAAACAAAAAGTTATTCCACCAAATAAAAAATAGAATTACCCCAACGCAACACGGTTTTTTCAAAGGGCGCTCAACAACAACTAACTTACTCGAGTTTATTAACTTCTCTTTGAACGCAATGGATAAAGGTAATTATGTTGAAACCTTATATACTGACTTCAGTAAAGCTTTCGATCGCATTGATATACCCCTGCTTCTCTTCAAGTTACGAAAAATTGGAATTCATCCACAATTACTCAAATGGATTGAATCGTATTTGACAGATCGTCAACAAACAGTCAAATTTAAAGGTAGAATATCGAAACCTATTCAGGTAACCTCAGGAGTTCCTCAAGGCTCTCACTTGGGCCCTCTACTATTTATATTATTCGTAAACGACATTTCCTTTATTCTAAAACATGTGAAAATTCTTATTTATGCCGACGACATTAAACTTTTCATTGAACTTGAAAACGCTGATGATGTAAATATTTTTCGTAACGAGATAAAATATTTTTACCTTTGGTGTAAAAAAAGCCTTCTTCAGCTAAACGTTAAAAAATGTAGTTCGATGGCTTTTGGTAGAAAAAGAAACATGCCAAGCAATATGATTTCCTTAGGAGATCAGGTAGTAGAGAAAAGTGAACGAGTTAGGGACCTAGGAGTCATACTCGACTCAAAATTAACATTCACTGATCACTACAACACAATTATTAATAAGGCTAGTAACATGCTCAGTTTTATAAAACGTTTCTGCTATAATTTCCAAGATCCATACACAATAAAAACACTTTATTTGTATTTGTATTTGTATTTGTATTTTGGTCGATTCATCTGACAATTTTGATATTATCTACATGAAAATCTTAGATCTAAAACTATTGCAACATCCCAGACCTTGAGATTATTTTGCCAAAAGCACGTGAGGAAACATTTCCGAAATCGAATAAATCTTCGACCAACGAGAAGGTACGGATGCATGACGTCAGTGGTTCAAAAAAGCCGTACAAGGTCCGATGAGACCTAGTTGTCAGTAAGTTTGACGAACGAAGCAGTCTACTTGGTGCTCGAAAATCAAGGTGAAAAAGCAAAACCGGGGCATCAAGTTCATTGTTCAGCAGCTTGGCTATGAAGGTAGCTTGTTGAATCTTTCGCCGACTCTCCAGTGTATCCAAATCCAACAGCTTACAACGGTCTTCGTAGCAGGGAAGATTATTGGGTCTACTCCAGGGTAAATGTCTCAGAGCGATACGAACAAACCTTCGTTGAACGCGTTCTATTCTGTTTTTCCAGTACAGGTTATAAGGATTCCAGATGATGCAGGCATTTTCAAGGATTGGCCGAACTAATGCACAATACAATGCTTTCAAGCAGTATGGATCTGTAAAGTCTCGAGCAATTTTGGTGATGAAACCAAGTTGTTTCGAGGCTTTGGATATGACAGCAGTATAATGTTGATTGAAGGTGAGCTTATGATCCAACAAAACTCCAAGATCGCTGATCTGATCTACGCGTTCGAGAACACATCCATTTATTTGGTAATTAAAAGAAATGGGCACATGACAACGATGGAATGTTATGACCATACATTTAGCGATGCTTATTGTGAGCTTGTTTCTGTTACACCATTCAGCAAACATGTCCAACAGTGCTTGCAGGCGTTGGCAGTCCTGGACAGAATTCACAACAAGGTAGATCTTCAGATCGTCGGCATATACCAATACGCACCCGGCTCCTAGCAAAATGGCAATGTCATTGAAGTATAAAGCAAACAGCAATGGACCAAGATTACTGCCCTGAGGGACTCCGGAAGTGTTGCTAAATGTCCGTGAAACTGTGGAATCCAGCTTAATACTCAAGGTGCGGCCTAAAAGATACGAGCTCAGCCAAGAAGTTAGTCTCTCAGACATACCGAGCTTAGAAAGCTTATGTAAAAGTATTCGATGATCAACTGTGTCAAAAGCGGCTTTAATATCTGTATAAACAGCGTCAATTTGCGATCCAGCTTCCATCTGTGAGATACAGGTGCTTGTGAATTCGATCAAGTTGGTCGACACTGAACGACCCGGCATAAAACCATGCTGATCAACTGAAATATAGCTTCTAGTGCAGTTTAGAATAACACTGTGGACGATGATTTCGAAGAGCTTAGACCCGGCAGAAAGGCTGGTTATTCCTCTATAGTTCCTTACGTCACGTTTGTCTCCCTTCTTGTGTATCGGAAACATGAAAGATTGTTTCCACAGCGCTGGAAACTTTTGTTGTTCAAACGATTTAGTAAAAATCCGACTGAGGGGCACGGCAAGAGCAGTAGCGCAGCGACAGAAAATAATAGCTGGAACGCCGTCGGGACCAGGAGAGAAGGAGCTTTTCAACTTCTTAGCACCAGCAATGACCATAGCAGGGGTGATTTCGAAAATATCCATGTCAACAGCACCAACAGGTACACCAGCTGCAGCTAATTCAGCTTCAGACTGTGTTGTACAACCATTGGCAAACACAGAAGAAAAGTGATCAGCAAACAATTCGCAAGATTCCGTGACAGTCGAAGAGTCTGTGCCGCCCAAGAACACACTAGAAGGAATTAAAGTGCTTTTCCTCTTTGAGTTCACAAATGTCCAAAAGCTTTTAGGGTTAGATCGCAAACTGAATTGCGTCCGCAATACATAGGATTTGTAGAGAGAACTATTCAGCCTACGGTACGCATCACTTGCATATTTAAAAGCACGTCTATTGAAGAGTGTTCGTTGTTTGCGGAGCAGTCTCTGTCTTGCGTTACGATATCGTTTCAACCTTCGCAGTTCACCATTACCCCAAGCAGGAACTTTAGGAGGTCTAGTTCTCGGCAGATTATCGTCTAACCAACTGCAAATAGCATCGCAAAAACGCAATGTCATATCATCAACGTCCAATTCGTCCAACAAGGCTACCCAATCCAATGCAGAAAGATATCCAGCAAGTGCATCAAAGTTGATTCGACGATAGTTATGAGGTGCCATACCAACAGAAGCCGCAGGAACATCAACGGAACAAGCCGGTATTGCTAGAATTAACTCCAGTGGCGGGTGGGGAGGATCAACGGGAAGCAGCGGAGCAATAGCTAAATGCACTGAGATTTCTTGTTCTGGCAGGCAGTAAACAAGGTCGAGTATACGCCCCAGATTATTACGCAGTGTATTGATTTGTTTCAAGTTCAGGAATTCGAATCCATCGATGACGGCAGCACTAGCAACATGAAGCGGAAGAGAACTATCACATTGCACTCCATTCTCTCCATTAAACCAGGAAATTTGCGGCTGGTTGTAATCACCGCAAATGAGAACTCTGTCGTTCAGAGAACCTTTGTCACATAATTCGCGCATCGACAAAATATGCTCGTCAATGAACCTAACAATTTTGCTTCTATCGGGAGGGATGTAGACTGCAGTAAGCAATAACTTCGTGCCTTTAATAACAGCAGAAACACAGACTTGTTCAAGACAACTACCACGGTTTAAATTTATCGCCGAACTACAGAACTTTTGAGCAACGGCAATCAGTACTCCACCGAAACTACTTTTGTTGCTATTACTCGCGCTACGATCACACCGATAGACGTTATAAGCAGATCCGAACAGTTGGAGGGAATCGATACAGTCATCTAAACCGGTTTCTGTTAGCATGATTATATCATAATTGCAGTCACTAGATGCAAGCAACAGGTCGTCTAGTTTAGTCCTTAAACCTCGCACGTTCTGGTAGTAGGCGTGAATAACATTCGCGTCAATGTCGTGTGTAGTAAGTTTCGGTATTGAATGATTCTGACAGGAACTATCGGGCTCAGAAACACTGCTGATAGTCGGTTCGTCGCTGCTAAAACGTGAAAAAGAATCAGGCAGATGGACTGTACTAGGAAGCGCATACTTGCCTAAGAAAGGTCCACGGGAGATCCCATCGCCAACCACAACCGAAGGACCAGGACGACTCTGTTGGCAGGAACGATCTGGAGCTGAGCGAACACGTCGACAAAATGTATCGGGGAGCAGAACTTGGTTGGGTGGCTCAGGGACTCCCTTAGTACTGTGGGCAGTGCGTCCTGGTGGATGAGCTACGCGAACTAACTCTACTGAGTGAAACACCTCCTCCGAGATGGCAGCGGGTCTAGTTAATTGCTAGACGGAATAGTCGATCCGTTGTCTGGCATTATTTGCGCGTTTCTGATAAATTGGACAATTTGAGCTCCATGCTGAATGATCAATGTCAAAAATTTCATCACAGGGGGACTTTCGTTCCCTGTTTCTTTGATCACAATTTACGCACTTCTCGAAATCGGCTTCACATTCGTTTGCTTTGTGATCACCAGCGCATTTTGGGCAGCACGGAGGTTTATCACATGTGGACGCTTTATGTCCGTAAGCAGAGCAATTGTAGCATCGGTTAACATTCACATCTTCCTGTACCCAGCAGCGATTCCAGTCTACATACACTCGTTGAAGTTTCATCAGGCATTCAAATAATCGAGCATCAACTTCCATCAGAACACTAGTCGTTTGTCGGTGTTCGTTTTTTTGTAACCGAATCACTTTCGCGTCGCATGGATCAGGAAGGTTGTTCTGTTTCTTTAGATAGCTGATAATTTCATCTTCACTTAACTCGCTGGAGACACCACTAATCCTTACTCTTGGTTTCATAGGCTTCAATATCGAGATATCATATTTATCAGACAATGCCGAGGTAGCAGCAACCAATTTCATAGCATAGTCCATATTTTCACATCTAACCGTACCCTCGCCGTTTTGTTTGAAGAATGAATGCTTGACAGCGAATGTTACAGGGTTTATCTGACTACGGATTTCTGTTCTCGTCACGTCGGATGATTGAATCTGCTTGGGTATGAAAAGAACAGTTTTTTCCATTTTTTCGATTGTACCGGACTTTCTAGGGGTAGCGGAAGGTAAAGAGCGAGAGAGCGTGGGGGTAGTCATAGACGATGCAGCAGTAGCAAGGGTCGCGCTGTTATCACGCTGAACGATCGGAATACGACGTTTTCCAGATCTCAGCAATCCACCTTCATCAGGAGTAAGCACATTAGGAGCATCCGTATTTCCATTGATTATAGCATATCCACCTTGCGAGCTTGCTGCACTATTATTAGAGTTTTTTGCTGACGATGTTCCTGTGGAACAAGATGCAATAGAAGCATAAGAGACACGCAAAGTTTGCGCTTGTGTAGAACAGTTCTGAGCTGATTTTTTTTTCTCGCCGATGGCTGTAAGTATGCGTGGGAGTAAGCGCTCTTCAATTTTGGTGCAAAAATTATTACCAAAATCCTGAAAGGCAGCTTCATGTTTCACAACAAGCTCGCCGATAGTGTTCATTCGTTCCATCAGCTCAGTGCATTTTTTCTGTATATCGTAAACACATGAAAGCTCTTTACGACATTCGAAGCAGAGATATTTGAGAGCTATATTCTCTCGCATGGCAGCGGCGCCAGCAGAACTGATCTCAGAGCAACGAACGTGGAGAATTTGCTCGCAGCCTCCAAAGCAATACACTCGGTCGTTCTCAGAGACAATTTTTTGGACACAAACATTGCACGTAACCGTCATTGTCATTTCGGTGAGAAGGTATCCCCTCCCGGGCGCCCCCGCACCGTGAAGCCAAACCTCCTTTGTAAACGATCGCTATGCCGTTGGTGGGTGCCAAAAGTTCACGCAAAGTTTTCACTTTAGATGGTACACTATTTAACAAACAAACGAGTAGTCCCGACAGTCCGTTTCAAGAACTTTACATTGATGTAGCATACATAAAACTTAACGAAGTATAACACTTTAAAAATATTGTTAAACCGACGATCATAATAACGATCAACTCAACTTATTCTGCTATAGAAATTACATACATAATTCCTATGTCAGGTCACTTTTAGAATACTGTAGCATTGTATGGTCTCCGTTTTCTGCAACACATGTAAACAGAATAGAATCAGTGCAAAAACAATTCCTGTTATATGCACTTCGTAATCTACGATGGACGTCATTTCCCCTACCATCATATGACGAACGCTGTAGACTTATTGACATCCAATCATTAAAAGCCCGTCGTGAATTCGCAATGATGTCATTTGTTAACGATATCGTATCTCAACGTGTCGATTCACCCGAAATATTATCAAAACTCAATCTTTATGTACCTTCTAGAAATTTACGAACTCGGACTTTGTTTTCTTTAAATCATCAACGAAACAATTATGCTAAATACGGGCCAATTAATCAAATGATGTTAGTGTATAACCAACACTGTGAAACAATTGACTTTTCTACGCGAGAACTAAATTAAAACAATATTTCAACTCAACGCGCAATTTAAATCGATAGAAAACATTCATTGTAATAATCCGTCAAGTGAAGAAATTATTATTCAATTATGTATAAACTCTTTTTTTTTGCTCCCACTAGTAAAAATAGCATATAGCATGTAAATTAGTTTTAAACATATGTAGTCTACTTTTGTTTGACGAAATAAATAAATAAATAAACACTGAAAATGTTTTATTTGAAGCTGCAAAGTAAAGAACGAAAAAAGTGTACTACACCGCGAAAACGAAAACGACAATATTTAAAATAAAGAAAAATTTCCTGCTATAAATAATCGAACCTAAAATGATATATAATAGAGTCCATATATCATCGAGTCTATGTATAATCGAGTCTATATATAATCGATTCTGACTTATAAATAAGTACAGTGACGTTTCGATTATACCAAGATCAATTTCTTATTTATTTCATGTTATTTTCGTGTGTATGTGTTAATATATGTTCATATGTGTGTGAATGTACAGTTTTGAATGTTCGGTATAGTTGTGCTGTTGGTTACCAAAAATTTTTTACTTTTAGTGAAAAACAAATGCACCAGAAATTATAGAAATCGTGTAAATCTATTTTAACAAATAATAACTTCGAATGAAAAAGGCTGGGTTTCACCACTAGGTGGATAATTTCAGGTTTCATTTATATCAACATTAATTATTTATGATTTTTCGGCCTTTCGAATGATTCGGCCTTTTGTGGTTCGGCCGTTTGATGGATTCGGCCGTTTGTTATTTCGACCGTTTGAAATTCGGCCGTTTGAGATTCGGCCGTTCGTGTTTCAGCCGTTTGTAGGTAAACCCGGTAATTTCTTTTTTATTAATCATTCGTCGGGAAGTCGGTAGTGAAATCTCTCGAAAGTTGTGACTGCCACTGACCGACGGAATTCATCTTTGCTCTGATTTATAGGATTGCCGTTGGTTTCCCTTCACTCGGAATGCAAAATTAACGATGGTTTTTTTACGCGGATTCCGGAATTTACGCGGTTTTTTAGGCGTTTTTTTTTACGCGGCACGTATCCTCCGCGTAAAAAGCGACTTTAGTGTACTTGTGAATATCTATGTAAGTTTAAACTCAAATGAAGTAAAGAAAAATAACTTACTCATTGGAGATAAGGAAATATCCTTCCGATCGCTGAATAAGACACCATCTTTTCGTGGTGTAGCCATTTTGAATAACAATTTGGATTATTCGATATCAAATCCAAACGACAAAACAAAACTTCACGAGTTAAACTGACAAAAAGTCACGGCGACGTGTGTTTTTAATGGATTTATCAATAAGATTTATATGTTGGTTTCGATACATGACGGTTTTATATACCTACTTTATGAAATGTATTCCGCAATATTGCCTGTAGATTTAAATTTTTACGGCACATGTTAGACGTGAATGAATTTCAATTAAATTGGATGTGAAAATCCGATAATTATTATTTCATTGTGCGATTCGTTAAAATTATTGTATCACATTTAATTTACAAATGGATTTCCAATGGAATCATATAAAATAAAGAGATCTTTTGGTACGTTAAATTCATTGGACAAATTTAATAGAGAATATATGTCGATTTGTTTCAGTGTAGAAATGTGTCATGAGGTGGTGTCATGAGTATACCTATTCGCGTTGACGGTGTTGCTGATATTTGTTTGGTTTTTGCATGCGAAAAAGAAGGAAGGAAATATTTTTGCTTTTGTCATCACGCACATTTTGACAATTACATATGAGTGTTCACGTAGGTGCGAACAGCCTTCAAAATCTCTTTCAACGCGAATAACCCGAATAGGTAAAAATGAAAAACGAACGCCAGCGGATAGACGAGATGCTCATCGTTATGGTAAATGTCACATCAAAACGGAAAGTGCTGATTTGTGTGCGCACTTCCCGTTCTGGTGTAACATTTACTAAAATTGTGTATACCTTGTTGTCTTTTTAGTCTAAAGGCAAAAACATCATATCAAGAAGACTGGGAACTCTGCCTGAGATTGAGCGACAGTTTTGGCAGCGCAGTCTTTCGAGTAAAAGTGGTACTGACGCATGCTAATGTGTGTGCTGGCGATGCGAATGCAAGCTGAACGCACGGGTTGGACTACCACATACGCCCACTCTGTCTTCGCAGCGATGCAAACTTCCACCTTTGATAGATGGAGTGCGCTGTTTGATTTGACGCTTGTCATTTGTATGGGATCGATCCAGAGATGCCAGTCTTCTTGATATGATGTTTTTGCTAAAGGCCAAGTATAGATGACAGTTCTAAAAGGTATGCTATTCACGTCGATGCATTAGTATTAGTGATCGTTATGAACTTTTTCCAATTTTGTATGAAATTTGAAATGATTTTGCATTTTAAACTAAACTTATAAAACATACTTTCCTGAAAAGTTATAGAAATGATGTTGAAACATGTTTTATTTGTGGGGAATACATAAACATGCTGCGGTTTAGGTAAAATATGCTGTTTTTCATCAATTTGCCGGTAACCTTTTTGCACTTTTCGTTTTTTTCTTGTACTCTAATAGCGCTTCTAAACAGAGTCGCTTATGTTTCATACAGTAACAAAAGTAATGAGCTATGAAAATGACTAAAATTATGCTCCAACTATTAGAAATATAGCATTTTTATATATTTTATCTCGACATATTGTCGCAATTTTTCACACTAAATCTAAATTAATATCAATTTCTAGTGTGTTTCAACTGGGGTTTCACTCTCCAACCAAAAAAATCAGATATAAAACAACATAAAACGAGAAATTTTCATAAATGTTCCGAATTCCATACAAAACGCGAATTTTTTTGGAGCGAGATTTGTTTGTGTGCGTGGATAGACAAAAATGTAGCATACCTTGTAGAACTGTCATCTATACTTGGGTCTAAAGGCACTCTACAGTGTAAATAAAAATTACGTCGAAGTAAAGTGATTTGCTATTATTGAATTCGCACTACTTGCCTAACATTTCAGAGTTGAATGAAAATCTTTCGAAATATGTTGATGCAAAGAACGATAAAATCAACAGCAAATCACTTTATTTTCTGTTGTTGAACATAACTTTGTTGATATGCTTATGTTTGAGATACGGAATGTCGGTCAGTTGGATAATTATATAAATTCGCAATAAATTCAAGAGACTTCTTTTTATTTTAGATTTTTAATTTTATTTTATTTTAGATTCTTAATTTAATAACAAAATGATCCTAGAGATGTTCCCTGTTACTGTTCGATGCAATCGATTTCAGGATCTGTAAATGAGTCGTTTTATTGTTATTTTAATTTAAAACATTCAATAAAACTTACGCTCAAATAAATTTCCGATCTCTGGATAAATGAGCTGCTTGCACCGTTCGCCATTGTCACTATTTTTGTTTCGCTTTATGGTTTTGACGTTTGACAATTGGAATTGCAGCTGTAATTCAATTGATTTAAACAGTAGTGATAATACAAGAGATATTCATTATAATACGATGGTGATTTCCATTAACCAGTTTTCAACGCAAAATCATTTCATTGGAAAGTGTTAATCATCGAAAAATCAACACTAAATCACTTCAACTTGCAGTGTGATGTGACGAATTGAGTAAAGTGCAATTCAGATCTTCCTGATTTGCCTCCAGGATGCACAAAGTCATTGTTCTGCGATGACACAAGCATTTCCGTAAAAGGAAAAAGCCTTCGTGTCATATGGAGTCGATTGCAGAAAAGTTTAGATATTTTTTCTCCTTACTTGCAAAAGTGGAAAATCTCTCCCAATGCTTCTAAAACTCAAATGATAATTTTTCCTCATTAGACTAGGGCTTCTTTCCTCAAGCCAAACAATAATCACGTTGTCAAGATGAATGGGGTTATTTTAAGTTGGTCTGACAAGGTTAAGTACTTGGGACCAGAGCTTTGAAAAATCCTTTTCTAAAAAGACGCTTGAACGTTTTCTCGTTCAGTTACATGCTTTTCTTTTTGTGCGATCCTTCGCTCGTTTTCAACTTGTACCTGCAGCATGTTCAATTTCAAAGAACGGTGCAAAGCAGAGCGAATGTGGAACGAGCTGCGGGCAACGTTTGCTTCTGCAAAAAGACCGCCGCTTTGTCTTTCATGTCCGTCATAAAATCGTCTGCCGGCATTCACATACCACTTTTCGTTTGCGTTCATGATCGACCGAAAAAACAGTCAATCAGTCTCCAGCATTCAGCACTTGTATCTGCAGCACGTTTAATTTACACGAAAGGTTCAAAACAGAACGAATATGCAACGGGCAGCGTGCGTGTTGTTTCCGCAAAAGGAACACCGCCTCGGCATTCTAGTCCGTTCGGGAAACTTCGTACAATGCTCTGACTGCATTACCACCGTCTCCGCAACGCAGAACGCGCCAGTATGTCACTGGGCTAAGAATGCTTTAGACTGATTGACTGTTTTTCCGGTCGATCATGAACATAAACGAAAAACGTAATGGTAATGCAGTCAGAGCATTGTACGAAGTTTCCCGAACGGACTAGAATGCCGAGGCGGTGCTCCTTTTGCGGAAACAACACGCACGCTGCCAGTTGCATATTCGTTCTGTTTTGAACCTTTCGTGTAAATTAAACGTGCTGCAGATACAAGTGCTGAATGCTGGAGACTGATTGACTGTTTTTTCGGTCGATCATGAACGCAAACGAAAAGTGGTATGTGAATGCCGGCTGACGATTTTATGACGGACATGAAAGACAAAGCGGCGGTCCTTTTGCAGAAGCAAACGTTGCCCGCAGCTCGTTCCACATTCGCTCTGCTTTGCACCGTTCTTTGAAATTGAACATGCTGCAGGTACAAGTTGAAAATGAGCGAAGGATCGCACAAAAAGAAAAGCATGTAACTGAACGAGAAAACGTTCAAGCGTCTTTTTAGAAAAGGATTTTTCAAAGCTCTGGTCCCAAGTACTTAACCTTGTCAGACCAACTTAAAATAACCCCATTCATCTTGACAACGTGATTATTGTTTGGCTTGAGGAAAGAAGCCCTAGTCTAATGAGGAAAAATTATCATTTGAGTTTTAGAAGCATTGGGAGAGATTTTCCACTTTTGCAAGTAAGGAGAAAAAATATCTAAACTTTTCTGCAATCGACTCCATATGACACGAAGGCTTTTTCCTTTTACGGAAATGCTTGTGTCATCGCAAAACAATGACTTTGTGCATCCTGGAGGCAAATCAGGAAGATCTGAATTGCACTTTACTCAATTCGTCACATCACACTGCAAGTTGAAGTGATTTAGTGTTGATTTTTCGATGATTAACACTTTCCAATGAAATGATTTTGCGTTGAAAACTGGTTAATGGAAATCACCATCGTATTATAATGAATATCTCTTGTATTATCACTACTGTTTAAATCAATTGAATTACAGCTGCAATTCCAATTGTCAAACGTCAAAACCATAAAGCGAAACAAAAATAGTGACAATGGCGAACGGTGCAAGCAGCTCATTTATCCAGAGATCGGAAATTTATTTGAGCGTAAGTTTTATTGAATGTTTTAAATTAAAATAACAATAAAACGACTCATTTACAGATCCTGAAATCGATTGCATCGAACAGTAACAGGGAACATCTCTAGGATCATTTTGTTATTAAATTAAGAATCTAAAATAAAATAAAATTAAAAATCTAAAATAAAAAGAAGTCTCTTGAATTTATTGCAAATTTATATAATTATCCAACTGACCGACATTCCGTATCTCAAACATAAGCATATCAACAAAGTTATGTTCAACAACAGAAAATAAAGTGATTTGCTGTTGATTTTATCGTTCTTTGCATCAACATATTTCGAAAGATTTTCATTCAACTCTGAAATGTTAGGCAAGTAGTGCGAATTCAATAATAGCAAATCACTTTACTTCGACGTAATTTTTATTTACACTGTAGAGTGCCTTTAGACCCAAGTATAGATGACAGTTCTACAAGGTATGCTACATTTTTGTCTATCCACGCACACAAACAAATCTCGCTCTAAAAAAATTCGCGTTTTGTATGGAATTCGGAACATTTATGAAAATTTCTCGTTTTATGTTGTTTTATATCTGATTTTTTTGGTTGGAGAGTGAAACCCCAGTTGAAACACACTAGAAATTGATATTAATTTAGATTTAGTGTGAAAAATTGCGACAATATGTCGAGATAAAATATATAAAAATGCTATATTTCTAATAGTTGGAGCATAATCTTAGTCATTTTCATAGCTTATTACTTTTGTTACTGTATGAAACATAAGCGACTCTGTTCAGAAGCGCTATTAGAGTACAAGAAAAAAACGAAAAGTGCAAAAAGGTTACCGGCAAATTGATGAAAAACAGCATATTTTACCTAAACCGCAGCATGTTTATGTATTCCCCACAAATAAAACATGTTTCAACATCATTTCTATAACTTTTCAGGAAAGTATGTTTTATAAGTTTAGTTTAAAATGCAAAATCATTTCAAATTTCATACAAAATTGGAAAACGTTCATAACGATCACTAATACTAATGCATCGACGTGAATAGCATACCTTTTAGAACTGTCATCTATACTTGGCCTTTAGACTAAAAAGACAACAAGGTATACACAATTTTAGTAAATGTTACACCAGAACGGGAAGTGCGCACACAAATCAGCACTTTCCGTTTTGATATGACATTTACCATAACGATGAGCATCTCGTCTATCCGCTGGCGTTCGTTTTTCGTTTTTACCTATTCGGGTTATTCGCGTTGAAAGAGATTTTGAAGGCGTGAACACTCATAGGTAATTGTCAAAATGTGCGTGATTACAAAAGCAAAAATATTTCCTTCCTTCTTTTTCGCATGCAAAAACCAAACAAATATCAGCAACACCGTCAACGCGAATAGGTATACTCATGACACCACCTCATGACACATTTCTACACTGAAACAAATCGACATATATTCTCTATTAAATTTGTCCAATGAATTTAACATACCAAAAGATCTCTTTATTTTATATGATTCCATTGGAAATCCATTTGTAAATTAAATGTGATACAATAATTTTAACGAATCGCACAATGAAATAATAATTATCGGATTTTTACATCCATTTTAATTGAAATTCATTCACGTCTAACATGTGCCGTAAAAATTTAAATTTACAGGCAATATTGCGGAATACATTTCATAAAGTAGGTATATAAAACCGTCATGTATCGAAACCAACATATAAATCTTATTGATAAATCCATTAAAAAACACACGTCGCCGTGACTTTTTGTCAGTTTAACTCGTGAAGTTTTGTTTTGTCGTTTGGATTTGATATCGAATAATCCAAATTGTTATTCAAAATGGCTACACCACGAAAAGATGGTGTCTTATTCAGCGATCGGAAGGATATTTCCTTATCTCCAATGAGTAAGTTATTTTTCTTTACTTCATTTGAGTTTAAACTTACATAGATATTCACAAGTACACTAAAGTCGCTTTTTACGCGGAGGATACGTGCCGCGTAAAAAAAAACCGCCTAAAAAAACCGCGTAAATTCCGGAATCCGCGTAAAAAAACCATCGTTAATTTTGCATTCCGAGTGAAGGGAAACCAACGGCAATCCTATAAATCAGAGCAAAGATGAATTCCGTCGGTCAGTGGCAGTCACAACTTTCGAGAGATTTCACTACCGACTTCCCGACGAATGATTAATAAAAAAGAAATTACCGGGTTTACCTACAAACGGCTGAAACACGAACGGCCGAATCTCAAACGGCCGAATTTCAAACGGTCGAAATAACAAACGGCCGAACCACAAAAGGCCGAATCATTCGAAAGGCCGAAAAATCATAAATAATTAATGTTAATATAAATGAAACCTGAAATTATCCACCTAGCGGTGAAACCCAGCCTTTTTCATTCGAAGTTATTATTTGTTAAAATAGATTTACACGATTTCTATAATTTCTGGTGCATTTGTTTTTCACTAAAAGTAAAAAATTTTTGGTAACCAACAGCACAACTATACCGAACATTCAAAACTGTACATTCACACACATATGAACATATATTAACACATACACATGAAATAAATAAGAAATTGATCTTGGTATAATCGAAACGTCACTGTACTTATTTATAAGTCAGAATCGATTATATATAGACTCGATTATACATAGACTCTATGATATATGGACTCTATTATATATCATTTTAGGTTCGATTATTTATAGCAGGAAATTTTTCTTTATTTTAAATATTGTCGCTTTCGTTTTCGCGTACATGTAGTACACTTTTTCCGTACTTTACTTTGCAGCTTCAAATAAAACATTTTCAGTGTCATTGCATTGGTATGCGTAATAATGGGATAGCGGTCAATTCGTTTTGTTTTGGTCATTATCGCATTCGTCATTTTGTCTCGTTTCCATTTCATATGTCCATCTCGCAAATGTGCTGAGAAAAAATTTACCTGACACTTTACCACGTGGAACGAAAACCAAAACAAACCAGTTTTGACACATCAGGTATCAGGTATCAGGTAGGTCGGCTAAAAAGCCATGGCTTATAACGGCACGTTCCCCTCACATGTGGAAGATTTGTGCCTAACCGCAGGAACCTTCTCATCATTTACCTGACAAAAAGGGAAAAAAGAGATAGAAGAAGAAGGAAGTATTAAGAGTAGAAGAGGAAAAGGATAAAGAAAGGATTGAAAACATAGAAAAAGCATGGGATATTTGTGTTCTAGGAATTATCAGTGACAAACCATAAAGTTCGTCTTCCTAGTCCTAGTCCCAGCGAAAATTTAGAAGGCACTAGAGTTCTTAACCGCAATTGAGAATGAACTGGAGGATATTTTTCAAATCAAGAGATCTATCTTCAGATTCATTTATGAGATGACGACCGAAAATCCTGTAACGCAGTTGGGCAAGTCTGGGACAACTACATACTAAATGAAAAGAAGACCCATAATCGCCTTCACAGAGGTCGCAACCAAAAGTATTCGAACGATGCATGCTTGCTAAATGATAGTTCAAACTACAGTGGCCAGTTAGAGCTCTTATCAGCACACTGCAGTTCTTTTTTGATAAATTCAAAAGATAGTTACTAACTTTTACAGATAAGCTTGGTAAAAACAATTTTGTTTGGCGACAGGAGTCAAGATTTGTCCACAACCTGTTATGCTCAGATAAAGCCCAAAAGCAGATCTTTTGTTTTATCCAAGACTCAGGAATAGGTACCGCGGGCTCAGGACCCACAAAATTATTTGATGCACCACTTCGGGCAAGCTCGTCTGCCCATTCGTTGCCAGCAATGTTAGAGTGTCCAGGGACCCAAAGAAGATTAACAGTATTCATGATGCTAAGTTCTTCTAGACAAGTGCGACACGCAATGACTAGCTTCGACCTAGAGTTGTGAGAACCAAGTGCTTTGACAGCAGCTTGACTATCAGAACAAATATAGATTATTTGCCCAATTACCTTTTGTTGGAGGGCTGCCAGCACTCCACAAATAATAGCAAAGATTTCAGCTTGGAAGACTGTGCAGTAGATACCCAATGAAAAAGATTGTTGCAATCTTAGTTCACTCGAGTAAACTCCGGCTCCAGCTTTTCCTTCAAGCAGAGATCCATCCGTATAAATAACAATATGATCCGAAATTTCTCTTTCTATGCGGCCTGATATCCAATCATTACGCACAGGTAAAGAGGTACTGAAATCACCATAAGGAAAACTCACAGGAAGAGTCATATCACTTGGAGCAACTATAAGTTGGTCCCACGAGAGCATGTGTGACCACACACGTGAATGGGAATTGTTATTATCGATATCATAGTGCCAAAATTCATTTGCTTGTAACCGGTATGCACATGAGTAGGCTTCCTGTTTCAAGAAAATTTGCAACGGTTTTATACCAAAAAGAGCTTCTAAAGCAGCAGTGGGTGTTGTAGAGAATGCACCAGACAATGACATTAGACACATCCGCTGTAGATGGTTTAACTTTGTCTGAATGCTACTCAGCTCTCCCTTTTGCCACCATACGAGACATCCGTACGCTAGTATTGGTCTTATTATTGCAGTATAAATCCAGTAAATGTATTTAGGTTTAAGACCCCAGCTTTTACCAATTGTTCGTCTACATTGTCCAAAGGCCATGCATGCCTTTTTGATTCTAAAATCGATGTGAGCAGACCAGTTAAGTTTAGAGTCTAGTATTACTCCAAGGTGTTTAACTTGATCTGTCACACAGACCTCAGAGTCAAAGAAACGAAGTGGACGAGCTTCAGTGATTCTCCTTTTTTTAGTGAACAATACAAGTGATGTTTTATTGGGATTTACAGAGAGCCCAACTTCACGACACCACTTTTCAGTTTCCTTTAGAGCCTGTTGCATCAGGTTAAAAATTGTGCTTATACACATTCCAGTAATCATAACCAGATAATCATCAGCGAAGCCATAAGAGGGAAATCCTAAGTTATTTAGTCTTCGTAACAGACCGTCCGCTACGAGATTCCACAGCAGAGGTGACAAAACGCCTCCCTGGGGACATCCTTTGATGCATTGTTTTCTTATGAACGTTCCTCTTAGCGATGAGTTCAAATAACGATTTTTTAGCATCTCATGTATCCACGTCACGATAAATGAGGGTATTTCATGAAAGTGTGCCGCATCAACTATAGCATTGAATGGAACACTGTCAAAAGCTCCCTCAATATCTAAGAAAACTCCTAAACAGGATTGCTTCCGTGAAAAGGCCTTTTCTATATCATGGATAACACGGTGCAAGAGAGTAATTGTAGACTTTTCTCTTTGATACGCATGTTGCATTCCATGAAGAGGTCGTCTGGACAAAATTTCATTACGGATGTTATGATCGATAATTCTTTCCAAACATTTGAGGAAGAACGAGCTCAAGCTGATTGGCCTAAAGCTTTTTGCTTCATCATATGAAGCACGTCCCCCCTTTGGAATAAATTTGACTTTTATTTCTCTCCAGGATTTCGGAATGTATCCTGTAGCAAGGCTGCAAGTCAAAATCTGCTTTAAAATATTTTTTAAATGTTGGAAGCCTCTCTGGAGCAAACATGGGTATCAATTCGTTTTGTTTTGGTCATTATCGCATTCGTCATTTTGTCTCGTTTCCATTTCATATGTCCATCTCGCAAATGTGCTGAGAAAAAATTTACCTGACACTTTACCACGTGGAACGAAAACCAAAACAAACCAGTTTTGACACATACGTGTGAATGTGTTGGTAACTTTCTACAGTACACTCTGCTTTTTTCGGGTGTCATCAGTGACAGAAAAAGTGTAGGGAGAGACAGAAAAAGGGTAGCACGAAAAATCAATAAAACATTTTCGGTGTCAAAAGTGTCGTTTGAGTGTACTACACCGCGAAAACGAAAACGACATATGACTTATCTAAAGCTGAAATGTTGTAAGAAAACGTCCATAAAATACGTAATGCTTGAGGATAATTTTGGCTATTTGATTTGATAAAGTGTTACCACCCATGCCAAAAATTTTGAGAATTTATACAAAAAAGATGGTTTCGAAAATATTTATTTTGTTTCCTTGTTCTTTGTTTCCGTTCCCTAATTGTTTCATGGAATGAAAAAAAATTTAAAATTGATTTTGTTAAAAATTGAATGCAACACACTGGTGGCCTGCGGCCAACTCGATTGTCTGGGGTGCATGCTGTCCTTACTCGCTACCGCTCGTTCGGACGTAAACTAGAGGATTGCCCTCATGCTTCAGTAATCCGGGCAATCCAGTAGATCAGTTGTTTGCATGCGAGAGACCGCCGCTTCCGACGGCGGGTCGGCGGCCGACTCGGCCATCGGACACCACGGCGGCTTAGGGCCGCCTCGGTTTCTTGCCCTCGATTATGCGGCAGAGCCGCATTGATATCTTTTGCAAACAGAACGTTCAACGAAATAACTAGTTATTTAACACATTTAAGGCAATTTTTCAATTTTTTATCCATTTTTTGATGTTGCTTAAAATGTATGCAATATAAAATAACTGTAACAAAAAAAAGTCAAATAAAAATAAAATTCGGCCTTTCGTGATTCGGCCGATCGAAATTTCGGCCTTTCGTTAGTATTGATATAATTCGACCGTTTGAGATTCGGCCGTTTGTGTTTCGGCCGTTTGGAGCTATCCCTTGCCGTTTAACAGTCAACAATCAAGTACAAATTTCTTAAAATATATAATATTTTTATAATAAATTCTTGTATCCTTCATAAACAAAAACACTTCGATTTGTTTTCATGTACACATCATATGAGAGAAACAGTCCCTTTAGTGAAGCTATTTCTATAGGATAATAAAACGAAATGCATGAGATTTTCCTATGAAATTGTTATTATATGCCAAGATATAAATTATGGCATTTCCAATGAGTCTAATGGATTATTTGATCTTTGGTTTTTAAAGGATTTTCTTATCTATTTTAAAAGCTTGGTAGTAATGTGAGTCTATCAGACGATCCTATGAAGAATGCATGACACATTTTCGATCACATCGTTTTGATTGGAAGCTCTAATAGTGCAAATTTATAACACTCCCATATCCAGCTTTTTACGCACCATAATGGCGGTCGCTATAATGCGTGTTCGTAATATGCGAACCTCACTGCTTACGTCAGATTTGCGATTTCTAAAAAAAATTGGCAACGCAAATGTTACCAGAAATATTTTTCTTTTGATAAATTTTATGAAGACTTTAAACTGACGTAAGCAGAGTTGTCAAAAGGGTGGGTAATTTATTACGAACTTCGCATTATAGCGTCCGCCATTATGGCGCGTAAAAAGCTGGATAATATGAATAGGTGAGATTATTTCAGTGTATTTGTTGGCATGAAGCAGTGTTACCAAAAAATTAATAAAATAAAATAATAAGTAAATTAATAAAAATAATATCATTATCTAGAATATTTCCAAGTCATGTGTTTTAAAAGTAATTAATACGTTTGATACTGGTTGTTCATCAAATTTTAAATTAATTTAAATATACATTTTATAATTACTTGTACTAGTTAGAAGTTTAACCCCTATTCTGGGTTCCTCTTGCCTTTCGGAAATGAATCTGCAATCATATTGCGTAGTTTCGTAAACTTAACGTTTCGGATGTCGATTGTTCTATATGCTGCATAATTCGGCGTTCGGAGGAGTTCCAAAAGATGGGATTTCGCACTTTCTCAATACAAAGATTCCATTTAATTTTATTTGAACAATCAAATCTTTAATTCAGATGAAGCTCATTTTCGCAACAACAACCAATACATTGAATCTTCATTTGACACAAAACTTTACATTAAATTGGAAATAATAAGATTTTTGAATCTTTGCACTTCGTAATTAAAACAAACAGTGCAAACTAAATATATCAACAGTTTTTGCAACACGCCCAACGCCATCCAAAATGATAAAATTGAACAGTGCGCCAAACAAAATCAACCAAGCAGAGGCTTTGGTTCCTGTCATCACGTCCTGTCCTGTAAGCACACGACACATTTTGCATCGGGATCGAAGTTGCCATTACACCGGATGAATTTGTATTTTAGCAGATTGTTCATAACGCGACAGATAAAGATGCAATTCTCAAATTTTTACAGATATTTACCAAAGAGCCAGATTTCTTTCGTGTTATTCCACAAAGAGGTCATCACGTGAAATTTTTTTAAACGTAATTATTGCCGGATTATCGTCAAACATTTATTTTATGCTTGGTCAGATTTTCTTTGAAACTGTCTGGCACCAGGGAAAGATTTCAAAGCAAAGAAGAAGAAAAAGAAGAAGTCAGTTGTTCACCCTTCAGATTGCATAGACTGTACATTAGGGTGGGACAAAAAATAAATGTTAGCTCCCATGCACTTTTCGTGTTCCTTATGGGTCCCGTAACAACTGTGTAACTTTTCAGATCGATCGGTGAAACGCCCGATTTGCGCCCGATTTTTAAAGTTTCCGTACGATTTTATATGGTAAAATTCACTTTTTCAAAACTTATTCTCTAAAAATTCCCAGTTAGGTCCTAAAAATATATCGATACATGATATTTGTAGGAAATTTTCCTGGGAAAAACTCTTTTGAAGACCGTAAGGCGCTACGATGCTTGTAGAAACAGATATTCACCCCAAACTAATTGAATGTCTGACGGACGGCTCACAATTGAAATTTTCCAGCAACACTGCTACAGCATGCCGGCAGCATATTCACTAATCGCAAGAAAATTTCGCGAGAATTTCAAATATTCGAGTGATGGAATACGAACGACCTGGATCTACCATGCAAAGGGCTCTGGTATTATTTATCCGGAAGTTGCCTACTGGTTCTAACCATGATGTATAGATACATGGTGTAACGGTATGTCAAAACGCATAGTCAGCCAACTCAGTTGACATGGCATCGGTTTGTTTATAAATAATAATTGAATTCTCAGCAGCAGAGGATGAATCAAAATCAGTTTTGATCTCCCTGCATCGATAGCGCTTACCGAAACAAATTACGAAGGCTATCAACCAACTCCAGTTGAATCGCGGAAGGAGTGTTCACTTAAAAAAAAGCTACGACTACACCACTGGAGTTGCTGGACAGAACTGAATTTTATTGCTTTAAATAAACGAATAAAGATACCCAAACTTCAAATATCTCTTGGTTATTTATTTCATCTAATCGAGTGTTAACTACTGAAAAAGTTCCTGCAGTTGAATGGTTTTTCCGACCTTTGGTGCTTGCTCTTAAGGAATTTGTTCCCTATGAGCATTTCTCGCTGAAACTAGGCCACTAGGTGCACGAGGTCTTTCAAATTTGATATAAATGCACATAGTTATTAGAAATAGAGAAAAAATGATAATGCCATTTTTGTTTGATCGAATTTGTTGACCCCTTGGTCACCAAGGGGCGGAACAGTTTTCAGGAAAGTTGAAATTTTAGCAATTCTTGATGTATTATTTGAGCTATATCTCTGAAATTCGTTATGTAAAGTACTACAAGTAGCACTTTTCTGTAAAAAAGAATGATAGGGCTTTTTTTTGAAGTGATCAGAATTCAGGCCGCCATCTTGAATTTGACCGCCATCTTGGATTATATCAGAAATATGCAATTTCGACCGTGTTCGCAACTACCGATATTCGATCTGAGACCAGCATTGGAAAGCTGAGAAAAAATGCTATAAGATGCAAGAAAAAAATTAGGTGAGCATCACTGTTAACCAACCAATTGAACCTATTTTCCAAGCTGAGTTTCAAAATAATCAACGTACACCGCGCGATCAACGTTTTTTTTTTTTTTTTTTTTTTTTTTTAAGGGGGGATTCGTTAGTAGCTTAAGTATTTATGATAAATATTAGTAAATAATGAGTATGTGTGTCCAATCACAAATGGTGACTTCTCAACACTGTTAGAAATTTGTAATTTTAATTGTTAGGATTTGTTTGCTTTCGCAATTAGGACTTATCATTCGTAGGGATTTAAACCTACTTGTCAGAAAAGGGGAAGTAAACTTACAACTAACTTAATTGCTAACTTATTGGCTATAAAGAGAGCTTATCGTAGCAATTGAGGATTGAAACGATTTTTGTCGAAAATTGTTAATAATTTTATTTGACATAGCTTCTAATGGTTCAACACCAGTAAGTCTATGTAATTCGAGTGTACCAAACCAAGGAGGACGCTTCAAAATCATTTTCAGAATTTTATTCTGAATCCTTTGGAGCGTTTTCTTCCTTGTTGAACAGCAGCTTGACCAGATCGGTACAGCATAAAGCATTGCTGGTCTAAAAATTTGTTTGTAAATCAAAAGTTTGTTCTTTAAACAAAGTTTAGAATTCCTGTTAATGAGAGGATATAAACATCTCGTATATTTGATGCACTTGGCTTGTATACTCTCAATGTGCTCTTTGGAAATAAGTTTTTTATCATAAATTAGTCCCAAGTACTTAACCTTGTCGGACCAACTTAAAATAACCCCATTCATCTTGACAACGTGATTATTGTTTGGCTTGAGGAAAGAAGCCCTAGGCTTATGCGGAAAAATTATCATTTGAGTTTTAGAAGCATTGGGGGAGATTTTCCACTTTTGCAAGTAGGAAGAAAAAATATCTAAACTTTTCTGCAATCGACTGCATATGACACGAAGACTTTTTCCTTTTACGGAAATGCTTGTGTCATCGCAGAACAATGACTTTGTGCATCCTGGAGGCAAATCAGGAAGATCTGAAGTGAATATGTTGTACAGGACTGGACCCAAGACTGAACCTTGAGGTACACCTGCTCTGACAGGAAATCTATCAGATTTTGAATTCTGATAGACAACCTGCAGAGTTCGATCAGTAAGATAATTTTTTAAAATTTTGATTAGGAAAATTGGAAAATTAAAAGTTTGCAATTTCGCAATCAAACCTTTATGCCAAACACTGTCGAATGCTTTTTCTATGTCTAGAAGAGCAGCTTCAGTGGAATAACCTTCAGATTTGTTAGCTCGTATCATATTAGTAACTCTGAGCAATTGATGAGTTGTGGAATGCCCATGGCGAAATCCAAACTGTTCATTTGCAAAAATTGAATTTTCGTTGATGTGTGACATCATTCTGTTAAGAATAATTCTCTCAAACAGTTTACTTATTGAAGAAAGCAAACTGATTGGTCGATAACTTGAAACTTCAGCTGGGTTCTTATCCGGTTTTAAAATGGGAGTAATTTTTGCATTTTTCCATAATTTGGGAAAATATGCAATTTTGAAGCAGCAATTGAAAATTTTCACTAAAAATTCCATTGTGCTCTCAGGGAGATGTTTGATTAGTATATTAAAGATTTCATCGTCACCAGGTGCTTTCATATTTTTGAAATTTTTAATAATTGATTTAATCTCATTCAAGTTAGTTTCAATTATTTCTGCAGGTAAAAAATTCTGGGAAGAAATTAAATCAAATTGACGTGTGACTTCATTTTCAATTGGACTCACAAAATTCAAATTTGAGTTATGAACACTCTCAAACTGCTGAGCAAGTCTTTGAGCCTTTTGTTCATTGGATACAAGAAAACGTTCACCATCTTTTAAAACTGGAATAGGCTTTGAAGGTTTCTTAAGAATCTTCGACAGCTTCCAAAATGGTTTTGAATATGGTTTCAATTTTTCAACTTTAGTCTCAAAATTTTGATTTCTCAGAAGAGTAAATCTATGTTTAATCTCTTTCTGTAAATCTTTATAAATAGTTTTAAAAACAGGGTCACGAGAACGTTGATATTGACGTCTGCGGACATTTTTCAAACGAATTAGAAGTTGAAGATTTTCGTCAATTATTGATGAATCAAATTTCACTTGAGCCTTTGGAACAGAATAATTCCTGGCATCAACAATTGCACATTTTAATGCTTCCAAAGCGGAATCAATATTCACTTCGTTTTGCAAATCAAGCTCATTATTGAAATTTCTCTCAATATGAGTTTTGTATCTTTCCCAATTAGCCTTGTTATAATTAAAAACAGAGCTCATAGGGTTTAAAACTGATTCATGTGATAAAGAAAAAGTTATTGGAAGATGGTCAGAATCAAAGTCAGCATGTGTGATCAAATCACTACATACATGACTTTGATCTGTTAGCACCAAATCAATTGTTGAAGGGTTTCTTACAGAAGAAAAGCATGTAGGACTATTCGGAGACAAAATAGAATAGTATCCTGAAGAACAATCATTGAATAAAATTTTGCCATTGGAATTACTTTGAGAATTATTCCATGAACGATGTTTAGCGTTAAAATCGCCGATTATGAAAAATTTCGAACGATTTCTGGTGAGTTTTTGTAAATCACCTTTAAAATAATTTTTGAGCTCGCGTGTGCATTGAAATGGTAAATATGCTGCGGCAATAAATAAAATCCCAAGTTCAGTTTGAACTTCAATTCCCAAAGTTTCAATAACTTTCGTCTCAAGATGGGGAAGAGCACGATGTTTGATTCGGCGATGAATAACAATTGCAACTCCACCGCCGGAACCCTGAATCCTATCATATCTATGAACCACGTAATTGGGATCATATTTTAATTTTATGTTAGGTTTCAAAAATGTTTCAGTAATAATTGCAATATGCACATTATTTACTGTTAAAAAATTAAAAAGCTCATTCTCATTGGCCTTCAATGAATGAGCATTCCAATTTAATATTTTAATTGTTTTATTTAAAATCATTGCTAAATTTTAAATTAGAAACAATTTTAATAGTAAAATTTGTGCCTATTTGAATGGCTTCAAACATTGATTTTGTCTGCAACATGGCTTTCATAAGATCGAACATTGCCTGTTGCAAAAAAGAAAGTTTACCTGCCGTAATAGGCCCCAGGCAGTTGACATTAGAAAAAACATTTTCGGCAGCAATATTAGCTGGAGTAATAGGTGTACAATTATTTTCTAGCATGTTTTGCTTACCCATATTAACGGTCATTTTCGAACTACCAGCACTAGGCGGTATAATGTTCGAACTACCTGTAACCTGTGCATAAGTTAAACGGGTATGCAAAGGAGTAGGTAAACTATGCGTCACTGGTACGCTTGGAGAATTTTGTTTTGAAGTTGGTTTTAATTGAGAAATTGAATTTTGTTTACCTTGCCTTGCCTTAACAATTGCTAAACGGACTGGGCATTGATAAAAATTGGTTGCCGTTACAATTCGCACAGCGAAAATTTTTACTCTCTTTCACAGGACATGTGTCCTTTTTGTGAGAAGAGTCTCCACAATTAAGACATTTTTGGTCCATGTTACAGAATTTGGAACCATGGCCATAACGTTGGCAAGTACGGCATTGGGTGATATGCTTTTCACCTCCGCCATACTTCCTATAAATTTCCCACTTTACACGCACATTATACAAAGCATGTGCTTTTTCAAAAAAATTTAAGTTGTTAACCTCATTGCGGTTAAAATGAATTAAATAATTAACAAGGGAAATTCCAGTTCTCTGACTGTTTTCGCCTCGTGATTTTTGTTTCATTAGAATTACTTGGGTAGGGGCTATGCCAAGTAATTCTGTTAAAGTAAGTTCGATCTCATCAACGGTTTGATCGTTGGTGAGACCTTCAAGACAACCTTGAACGGCTTGGCGTTCTTGGTGTCATATGTACAAAATTTGTACATCTTGTCAGTTAAATACTGAACAAGACGATCACGACCCTTTACTGAGTCGGCTAATAAGCGACATTCTCCTCTACGGCCAATTTGATAGGTAACTTTAACGTCAGAAACAAACGTTGAAAGTTCCTTTTTGAATATATTAAATTCAGAAGAAATAGTTACCACAATAGGTGGAACTTTCTCCTTTTTTAAAGATTTTATATTTTGTATAGTTTCATTATTGGTAACTTCCATTTCACCAGCTTCATGCTCAAGCAAAATATCAAAAGGATTGTCACTACAGACACTCGAAGTGTAATAAAGAGATGCCTCTCTTTTCCTCCCCGCAGCGATGCGAGGTTTCTTTTTCCGTCCAGCCATTTCAGGTGATACGAAAAAAGTTAAAACAAATGTTAAATTCAAAAGTAGGTAGTCTTGAGAAAGACTGATGGGAATTAACTTTCAGGTAGTCTTTAAAAGACACACTGACAAAACACAAACTTTGAAGCTATAGGCAGTCAAAGACCAGTCCACAAGCAACTGAAAAAACGTCTGATCTGTAGGACAGTTCAAGACGCACTGGCGCGCGATCAACGTAGTAACCTGTCTGCTGAGACCAAGTGGATGCACATGTTATACCCTACTAGCTCCATAAATCATAATCGATTGATGCTACAACTCGTACGCCACTATTGTTTTTTTTTGAGTTTAGTGACAATGATGAATACAACAGTAGCATATTTGATAATAACAAAGCGATAAGTTTTTTATTACTGAGCAGTTCCACAAAAAAGTCTTCCAGTTTTAATATTTTATTTATATTGTCGTTTTCAGATTGACTGAAGATGTTTCTATAGGCAAAAGATGTCATTTTATGCTATTGGTTTAATATTTTGGAGCAAGACTCATTATTGAGAAGCAATTGAAAATGCTATTTTGGGAAGGTATTTATGATTACAAATACATGACGTCTTCTATAAAGTTGTAGTTAATATTTTTGTCTCTTCGAAAACATATACACTTTGAAATAATTATTTTGAAAAAAAGATAAAAGAAAAATGTAAAATTATCGTCAGGTTTTACCTATTATCTCCCGGGGGGCTAATGAAGATATAGAGAACTAATCTTTTGCAGGAAGATGCTCTGTATTATGAAGCGCTCTAGGACATCATTTACCCCCCAGACGATAATAGGTTAAACCTGACGATAATAGAGCCAACACCTATCTGAAAAAGCTCATTTTTTTTTAAATCTATTTTTTAATAAAAACTACAAAAGATTACCTAAAAATGCAACCAAAGAAAATGTTATAGAGTGTATATTTTTTCGGAAAAACAAAATTATTACCTACAACTTTATCGAAAACGTCATACCAATCAAACAAACCGTTCTGGCCTGTTAGCCTATGCTTAGCTCAGGGGTAATGAGGAAGTAGGCGAGGTGGGGATGCGATCTACGCCTCAAGCGGCTTTTATGCCCACCACGTTACTCGTATTTCGACGAACGGGAACCTAGGGAAAGTGAACCACCGAACGAAGAGCGACCCAGGTGAAAAGCGTTGCCTGATATTAACGTGCAAACCCCTACTGGCTCAAAAGCTCCTGCTTAGAACACCCTTTCGTTCGACCAGTAGCGAAAAGGGGTAAAACCACTGTATGAATTCGGAATACCGGACTAATTGGCAGGTGTAAATTAGTATGAATCTAAAAGCTGATGGTTGTACACTAATTCTACATTATATTCATCTTGCTATCGAACAATGTTTATCTTAACCTAAGTTTACTTGCGCTTGTGTAACCATAGTAGCTTTTCCCCAAATTCAGCGGTTCGACCTCGCTGTACATCTGCGGCTGCCTGTGTTCCCACGGCTTAGGCTCGGCTTCAATGATTGCTGGGTCTCCCTGCCGACCAGCACGGGTTCAATCACACCGCACGGCAAGGATGTATGTCCTAGCTTACACTGCGGGGCGGGTATAGCTTTGACCACCACAGAAGGGCGTTCTGGCCACTGATGCTGATGCTCTCTGTCCTGATGTCTGTGAAGTAGAAGTTCTGGTGTAACCAGAGCAGAACATAAAAAGGCCCTACGCGGACCTGTTCGGGGGCAATTAGCTATCATTTCACGGTTTCTTATAGCTATGGTACACAAGCGTTCTATTAACTTACACCAAATAATTGTAATTTTTACCTTTTTTTGTTTTACAATAAGTTTTTCTTTATCCTTTTAAATCACGGTTTTCCGCTCTTTTCTTCTCTTCGTTTTTTTTTTGTTTTGTTTTTACTACACTATAATAACTTTAAATAGGATTAACAATTAGACATAGGAAACAATTTGTCTTACACAATAAGGTTTTACAGACAGTGACTAACATCTTTTGTTTTACACAAATAACTTTTAGACCTTTTTGTTTTTCACACAATTACTTTTTAGATAATAACTGTTCCTTTTGTCTGCTTTCTTCTTAATTATACTGATTTACACCTTTTATATATATTTAATTGTAAAAATGACTTCGCGCGTAACGACTTCGCTTACTGTTCAGCGTAAAAAAGGAGTCTTCCCCACTTTGGCTGAGCCTTATAAACCCTTTCGAATTCCCCTAATCTTGACATATCTATCTTGGCAACACTTTCTAGGTCGTTAAGTTTTGATGATACAAAACCCTTGTGGCAAAACATGCCTCGGTGCATCTGATCGTGAACCGGTATGAGCGACCCCTCCGTCCCAGATGCAAAAGCACCAGACGTGGAGGGATATCACACATACAGAACGAGGTAATCGTGGTCGTATAAAAAAGCTTGCCTTCGTGAGTGACCCCTCCGTCCCAGACGCAAAGCGACAGACTTGGAGGGATATCACTCACTCAGTGGGCTCTATCTACAGAGTCGTAATAAGGGGGTCTGAGCAACTTTAACTATTTGTAAGTTTGACAAAGTCAACACATTATCCTTGAAACCAACGGTTACAGGCCCAAAAAATATTTGTAATCATAAATACCTTCCCTAAGTAGAATTTTCAATAGCTTCTTAAAAACGAGTCTTGCTCCAAATAATTAAACCAATAGCATAAAATGACATCTTTTGCCTAAAGAAACGTCTATGCAAAGTTTCAGCCAAATTAAAAATGACAATATAAATAAAATATTAAAACTGGTACATTTTTTGTGATACTGCTCAGTAATAAAAAACCTATCGCTTTGTTAGTATCAAACATGCTAGTATTGTGACGTACTAGTTGTAGCATCAATCGATTATGATTTATGGAGCTAGTAGGGTATAACATGTGCATCCACTTGGTCTCAGTAGACAGGTTACTACGTTGATCGCGCGGTGTACGTTGAATATTTTGAAACTCAGCTTGGAAAATAGGTTCAATTGGTTGGTTAACAGTGATGCTCACCTAATTTTTTTCTTGCATCTTATAGCATTTTTTCTCAGCTTTCCAATGCTGGTCTCAGATTGAAAATCGGTAGTTGCGAACATTATCAAAGTTGCAATTTTCTGATATAATCCAAGATGACGGCCAAATTCAAGATGGCGGCCTGAATTCTGATCACTTCAAATGAAAGCCCTATCATTCTTTTTTACAGAAAAGTGCTACTTATAGTACATTACATAACGAATTTCAGAGATATAGCTCAAATAATACTTCAATAATTGCTAAAATTTCAACTTTTCTGAAAACTGTTCCGCCCCTTGGTGACCAAGGGGTCAACAAATTCGATCAAACAAAAATGGCATTATCATTTTCTCTCTATTTTTAATAACTATGTGCATTTATATCAAAATTGAAAGACCTTGTGCACCTAGTGGCCTAGTTTCAGCGAGAATTGCTCCTATATGAACTTTTAAGGCTTGCAGCATTCAATACAGATTTTTGGAGCCTCATTTTTTCCATCAACATCTTCAGTGCTGTTTCAAACACTTCATTTTGATCCAGAGCTCCTTATGTATCTGGTTCCGGAGTAATGTTAACAAAAAGTCGTGCGGCTATTTTGCTGTGCTGATCAGCCATATTGACATAATGCTGTAGACGGCTCTTCTGGTGATAAATTCTCTGAAATTTCAGTTTAAGTTACTGTTATCAGATTAGTACTCATCTAATTACGGATGTATTTTATCCTTAGCGTCATATTCAGAGCAGGACGATCATAGCGGAATACTTCCTTAGGTGCTAGCTGTCACTTAGCGAAGTCTCGTCTCCATCCCTCCACTGCAAAAAAGCTACCTCACCGCGCGCCTACTTTTTGATCAAACCGTTGCACCATGTATCTATACATCATGGTTCTAACATTGGTTTGTGTGTCTAATTTCGACGAACGGTTTATAAATCGTGATTTGGAAACGCAATGATGTACATGGTGACCAAAAATACCGCGATGAGACGGATGAAGCGTTAGTCTATTTTATTTGTTTTCCTTTTTTCTAGTTCATTACTGACCATATTTATCACAAAGGAATAATTTAACAAATACAAACCAAAAAATAAAATAGAGCCATACTAAACATTATTTTAACTCAGATAATCGAAGAATTAATTGTAGTCCGAGCTATTGTTTTAAATGGTAAAATTACACGGCAGTGTCACAAGACTTGGGCATGGGCCCAGATCAACTAGTAAGGGAGGCGTGTGTACGTATATTTGTTTGCGTGAATGCATGTTCGCAGGAGCATGTTCGTTCGTTTGAAATGTTATTGGAGTTGGTCTTTTTCGGACTTTCGTATTCGAAAAACACTTCATTTTGCAACATCTCTTGCACTGTGTGTGGTATAAAATTTATAATGGTTGCTAATTTAACCCTTGTAGTTCTCTTCTAGAGAGTATGGATTAGTGGTATGAAAACGGTTTCATATGTGTTTTGTCACATGTTATACCCTACTAGCTCCATAAATCATAATCGATTGATGCTACAACTCGTACGCCACTATTGTTTTTTTTTGAGTTTAGTGACAATGATGAATACAACAGTAGCATATTTGATAATAACAAAGCGATAAGTTTTTTATTACTGAGCAGTTCCACAAAAAAGTCTTCCAGTTTTAATATTTTATTTATATTGTCGTTTTCAGATTGACTGAAGATGTTTCTATAGGCAAAAGATGTCATTTTATGCTATTGGTTTAATATTTTGGAGCAAGACTCATTATTGAGAAGCAATTGAAAATGCTATTTTGGGAAGGTATTTATGATTACAAATACATGACGTCTTCTATAAAGTTGTAGTTAATATTTTTGTCTCTTCGAAAACATATACACTTTGAAATAATTATTTTGAAAAAAAGATAAAAGAAAAATGTAAAATTATCGTCAGGTTTTACCTATTATCTCCCGGGGGGCTAATGAAGATATAGAGAACTAATCTTTTACCCCCCAGACGATAATAGGTTAAACCTGACGATAATAGAGCCAACACCTATCTAAAAAAGCTCATTTTTTTTTAAATCTATTTTTTAATAAAAACTACAAAAGATTACCTAAAAATGCAACCAAAGAAAATGTTATAGAGTGTATATTTTTTCGGAAAAAAAAAATTATTACCTACAAGTTTATCGAAAACGTCATACCAATCAAACAAACCGTTCTGGCCCAAAAAATATTTGTAATCATAAATACCTTCCCTAAGTAGAATTTTCAATAGCTTCTTAAAAACGAGTCTTGCTCCAAATAATTAAACCAATAGCATAAAATGACATCTTTTGCCTAAAGAAACGTCTATGCAAAGTTTCAGCCAAATTAAAAATGACAATATAAATAAAATATTAAAACTGGTACATTTTTCGTGATACTGCTCAGTAATAAAAAACCTATCGCTTTGTTAGTATCAAACATGCTAGTATTGTGACGTACTAGTTGTAGCATCAATCGATTATGATTTATGGAGCTAGTAGGGTATAACATGTGCATCCACTTGGTCTCAGTAGACAGGTTACTACGTTGATCGCGCGGTGTACGTTGAATATTTTGAAACTCAGCTTGGAAAATAGGTTCAATTGGTTGGTTAACAGTGATGCTCACCTAATTTTTTTCTTGCATCTTATAGCATTTTTTCTCAGCTTTCCAATGCTGGTCTCAGATCGAATATCGGTAGTTGCGAACACGGTCGAAATTGCATATATCTGATATAATCCAAGATGGCGGTCAAATTCAAGATGGCGGCCTGAATTCTGATCACTTCAAATGAAAGCCCTATCATTCCCCTTTACAGAAAAGTGCTACTTGTAGTACTTTACATAACGAATTTCAGAGATATAGCTCAAATAATACATCAAGAATTGCTAAAATTTCAACTTTTCTGAAAACTGTTCCGCCCCTTGGTGACCAAGGGGTCAACAAATTCGATCAAACAAAAATGGCATTATCATTTTATAATCAACGTACACCGCGCGATCAACGTTTTTTTTTTTTTTTTTTTTTTTTTAAGGGGGGATTCGTTAGTAGCTTAACCCGTAAAGACCCGGGACGGAACTTTTTTTTAGAAAATGGTCGTTCTCAGCGATGCTGCGGCCGATTTGAGTAAACTCGGAATATTATTCAAGGGGAATAGTTGCTCTAAGTTTTAGTAAGGGTGCCACCCCTCTGAACCCCTCCCAGTTTATGTGAGACCCAAATATGTCTGTGCCTTTTTTATTTTTTCCTACTGATTGAACAAACGCATGGATTTATCATACGTATCAAATGTCCTTTGCATCAAATCATGTCGAGTAGATGAAATACGATTAACAAAAGTAAATTTTGAAGTTACCAAATTATTTCAGTGCAAAATCACATAACTACGTATTTTCATAGAAAGTCAAAAAAGATGTTCTACTGAGGGAGATTGTAGCTGTGTCCTTCAAGTTTTCTACTCTACATTTTTAGAATTAGGTCTTCTAAGTCCAAATATGTTAAAAGATTCATTCTAGCATATACAGATTTTGAGAAAAACAAGTTTGAATTCACTAAAGTACGAATTTTCATGGAAATTCGATTTTCTCAGTCTCTCACAGTAGGTTCCTATTTGTTTTTCCATTTTTCAACTTTACATTTTTAGAAAAAGGTCTCCTGAATTCAAATATGGCGAAAGATTTATTCTAGCATGAACAGATTTTGAGAAAAACAAGTTTGAATTCACTAAAGTACGAATTTTCATGGAAATTCGTTTTTCTCAGTCTCTCACAGTAGGTTTCTATTTTGTTTTTCCATTTTTCAACTTTGCATTTCTAGAAAAAGGTCTCCTGAATTCAAATATGGCGAAAGATTTATTCTAGCATGAACAGATTTTGAGAAAAACAAGTTTGAATTCACTAAAGTACGAATTTTCATGGAAATTCGATTTTCTCAGTCTCTCACAGTAGGTTTCTATTTTGTTTTTCCATTTTTCAACTTTACATTTTTAGAAAAAGGTCTCCTGAATTCAAATATGGCGAAAGATTTATTCTAGCATGAACAGATTTTGAGAAAAACAAGTTTGAATTCACTAAAGTACGAATTTTCATGGAAATTCGATTTTCTCAGTCTCTCACAGTAGGTTTCTATTTTGTTTTTCCATTTTTCAACTTTACATTTTTAGAAAAACGGTCTCCTGAATTCAAATATGGCGAAAGATTTATTCTAGCATGAACAGATTTTGAGAAAAACAAGTTTGAATTCACTAAAGTACGAATTTTCATGGAAATTCGATTTTCTCAGTCTCTCACAGAAGGTTTCTATTTTGTTTTTCCATTTTTCAACTTTACATTTTTAGAAAAAGGTCTCCTGAATTCAAATATGGCGAAAGATTTATTCTAGCATGAACAGATTTTGAGTGAAACATGGTTAAAATTATCAAAGTATGTACGTCTTAGACAAGTAATTATATCTGTATCTAACTAGATACCAGCAACTCGGTATCAAAGTTTTGGTTCATAGCATAGAGCAGAATTCGTATATTTATAAACCATACGGAATCTCGGGTTGGTTTAGAGGTATACGAACTGAAAAAAAAAAATTAAAGCCTTTCAAGTTTTAAAACAAAAAAAAAGAGTCACGTGGCTTGTGATTAGTCTTTAGAGTAAATAAAGCGGACGATAGAGTTTTTTTTTGTTTTCTTGGACAATTTATACGGAGACTACGGTCGGAACTACGAATAACTAACCAAACCAACGAAGATAAAAAAAATCGATGTGAGCACTGGCACCGCAAAACGTTTGTGTTAGTGTGTACCTTAGTGTACCTTAGTGAGTACCTTAGTACCTTAGTGAGTTCAAACTCGTTTTTCTCAAAATCAGTTCATGCTAGAATAAATCTTTCGCCATATTTGGATTCAGGAGACCTTATATAAAATGCAAAGTTGAAAAATGGAAAAATAAAACAAAAATCTACTGTGAGAGACTGAGAAAATCTAATTTCCATGAAAATTCGTACTTTAGTGAATTCAAACTTGTTTTTCTCAAAATCTGTTCATGCTAGAATAAATCTTTCGCCATATTTGAATTCAGGAGACCTTTTTCTAAAAATGTAAAGTTGAAAAATGGAAAAACAAAATAGAAACCTACTGTGAGAGACTGAGAAAATCGAATTTCCATGAAAATTCGTACTTTAGTGAATTCAAACTTGTTTTTCTCAAAATCTGTTCATGCTAGAATAAATCTTTCGCCATATTCGAGTTCAGGAGACCTAATTCTAAAAATGTAAAGTTGAAAAATGGAAAAACAAAATAGAAACCTACTGTGAGAGACTGAGAAAATCGAATTTCCATGAAAGTTCGTACTTTAGTGAATTCAAACTTGTTTTTCTCAAAATCTGTTCATGCTAGAATAAATCTTTCGCCATATTTGAATTCAGGAGACCTTTTTCTAAAAATGTAAAGTTGAAAAATGGAAAAACAAAATAGAAACCTACTGTGAGAGACTGAGAAAATCGAATTTCCATGAAAATTCGTACTTTAGTGAATTCAAACTTGTTTTTCTCAAAATCTGTTCATGCTAGAATAAATCTTTCGCCATATTTGAATTCAGGAGACCTTTTTCTAGAAATGCAAAGTTGAAAAATGGAAAAACAAAATAGGAACCTTCTGTGAGAGACTGAGAAAATCGAATTTCCATTAAAATTCGTACTTTAGTGAATTCAAACTTGTTTTTCTCAAAATCTGTTCATGCTAGAATAAATCTTTCGCCATATTTGAATTCAGGAGACCTTTTTCTAGAAATGCAAAGTTGAAAAATGGAAAAACAAAATAGGAACCTTCTGTGAGAGACTGAGAAAATCGAATTTCCATTAAAATTCGTACTTTAGTGAATTCAAACTTGTTTTTCTCAAAATCTGTTCATGCTAGAATAAATCTTTCGCCATATTTGAATTCAGGAGACCTTTTTCTAAAAATGTAAAGTTGAAAAATGGAAAAACAAAATAGAAACCTACTGTGAGAGAATGAGAAAATCGAATTTCCATGAAAATTCGTACTTTAGTGAATTCAAACTTGTTTTTCTCAAAATCTGTTCATGCTAGAATAAATCTTACGCCATATTTGAATTCAGGAGACCTTTTTCTAAAAATGCAAAGTTGAAAAATGGAAAAACAAAATAGAAACCTACTGTGAGAGACTGAGAAAATCGAATTTCCATGAAAATTCGTACTTTAGTGAATTCAAACTTGTTTTTCTCAAAATCTGTTCATGCTAGAATAAATCTTTCGCCATATTCGAATTCAGGAGACCTTTTTCTAAAAATGTAGAGTAGAAAACTTGAAGGACACAGCTACAATCTCCCTCAGTAGAACATCTTTTTTGACTTTCTATGAAAATACGTAGTTATGTGATTTTACACTGAAATAATTTGGTAACTTCAAAATTTACTTTTGTTAATCGTATTTCATCTACTCGACATGATTTGATGCAAAGGACATTTGATACGTATGATAAATCCATGCGTTTGTTCAATCAGTAGGAAAAAATAAAAAAAGGCACAGACATATTTGGGTCTCACATAAACTGGGAGGGGTTCAGAGGGGTGGCACCCTTACTAAAACTTAGAGCAACTATTCCCCTTGAATAATATCCCGAGTTTACTCAAATCGGCCGCAGCATCGCTGAGAACGACCATTTTCTAAAAAAAAGTTCCGTCCCGGGTCTTTACGGGTTAAGTATTTATGATAAATATTAGTAAATAATGAGTATGTGTGTCCAATCACAAATGGTGACTTCTCAACACTGTTAGAAATTTGTAATTTTAATTGTTAGGATTTGTTTGCTTTCGCAATTAGGACTTATCATTCGTAGGGATTTAAACCTACTTGTCAGAAAAGGGGAAGTAAACTTACAACTAACTTAATTGCTAACTTATTGGCTATAAAGAGAGCTTATCGTAGCAATTGAGGATTGAAACGATTTTTGTCGAAAATTGTTAATAATTTTATTTGACATAGCTTCTAATGGTTCAACACCAGTAAGTCTATGTAATTCGAGTGTACCAAACCAAGGAGGACGCTTCAAAATCATTTTCAGAATTTTATTCTGAATCCTTTGGAGCGTTTTCTTCCTTGTTGAACAGCAACTTGACCAGATCGGTACAGCATAAAGCATTGCTGGTCTAAAAATTTGTTTGTAAATCAAAGGTTTGTTCTTTAAACCAAGTTTAGAATTCCTGTTAATGAGAGGATATAAACATTTCGTATATTTGATGCACTTGGCTTGTATACTCTCAATGTGCTCTTTGAAAATAAGTTTTTTATCATAAATTAGTCCCAAGTACTTAACCTTGTCGGACCAACTTAAAATAACCCCATTACTCTTGACAACGTGATTATTGTTTGGCTTGAGGAAAGAAGCCCTAGGCTTATGCGGAAAAATTATCATTTGAGTTTTAGAAGCATTGGGAGAGATTTTCCACTTTTGCAAGTAGGAAGAAAAAATATCTAAACTTTTCTGCAATCGACTGCATATGACACGAAGACTTTTTCCTTTTACGGAAATGCTTGTGTCATCGCAGAACAATGACTTTGTGCATCCTGGAGGCAAATCAGGAAGATCTGAAGTGAATATGTTGTACAGGACTGGACCCAAGACTGAACCTTGAGGTACACCTGCTCTGACAGGAAATCTATCAGATTTTGAATTCTGATAGACAACCTGCAGAGCTCGATCAGTAAGATAATTTTTTAAAATTTTGATTAGGAAAATTGGAAAATTAAAAGTTTGCAATTTCGCAATCAAACCTTTATGCCAAACACTGTCGAATGCTTTTTCTATGTCTAAAAGAGCAGCTCCAGTGGAATAACCTTCAGATTTGTTAGCTCGTATCATATTAGTAACTCTGAGCAATTGATGAGTTGTGGAATGCCCATGGCGAAATCCAAACTGTTCATTTGCAAAAATTGAATTTTCGTTGATGTGTGACATCATTCTGTTAAGAATAATTCTCTTAAACAGTTTACTTATTGAAGAAAGCAAACTGATTGGTCGATAACTTGAAACTTCAGCTGGGCTCTTATCCGGTTTTAAAATGGGAGTAATTTTTGCATTTTTCCATAATTTGGGAAAATATGCAATTTTGAAGCAGCAATTGAAAATTTTCACTAAAAATTCCATTGTGCTCTCAGGGAGATGTTTGATTAGTATATTAAAGATTCCATCGTCACCAGGTGCTTTCATATTTTTGAAATTTTTAATAATTGATTTAATCTCATTCAAGTTAGTTTCAATTATTTCTGCAGGTAAAAAATTCTGGGAAGAAATTAAATCAAATTGACGTGTGACTTCATTTTCAATTGGACTCACAAAATTCAAATTTGAGTTATGAACACTCTCAAACTGCTGAGCAAGTCTTTGAGCCTTTTGTTCATTGGATACAAGAAAACGTTCACCATCTTTTAAAACTGGAATAGGCTTTGAAGGTTTCTTAAGAATCTTCGACAGCTTCCAAAATGGTTTTGAATATGGTTTCAATTTTTCAACTTTAGTCTCAAAATTTTGATTTCTCAGAAGAGTAAATCTATGTTTAATCTCTTTCTGTAAATCTTTATAAATAGTTTTAAAAACAGGGTCACGAGAACGTTGATATTGACGTCTGCGGACATTTTTCAAACGAATTAGAAGTTGAAGATTTTCGTCAATTATTGATGAATCAAATTTCACTTGAGCCTTTGGAACAGAATAATTCCTGGCATCAACAATTGCACATTTTAATGCTTCCAAAGCGGAATCAATATTCACTTCGTTTTGCAAATCAAGCTCATTATTGAAATTTCTCTCAATATGAGTTTTGTATCTTTCCCAATTAGCCTTGTTATAATTAAAAACAGAGCTCATAGGGTTTAAAACTGATTCATGTGATAAAGAAAAAGTTATTGGAAGATGGTCAGAATCAAAGTCAGCATGTGTGATCAAATCACTACATACATGACTTTGATCTGTTAGCACCAAATCAATTGTTGAAGGGTTTCTTACAGAAGAAAAGCATGTAGGACTATTCGGAGACAAAATAGAATAGTATCCTGAAGAACAATCATTGAATAAAATTTTGCCATTGGAATTACTTTGAGAATTATTCCATGAACGATGTTTAGCGTTAAAATCGCCGATTATGAAAAATTTCGAACGATTTCTGGTGAGTTTTTGTAAATCACCTTTAAAATAATTTTTGAGCTCGCGTGTGCATTGAAATGGTAAATATGCTGCGGCAATAAATAAAATCCCAAGTTCAGTTTGAACTTCAATTCCCAAAGTTTCAATAACTTTCGTCTCAAGATGGGGAAGAGCACGATGTTTGATTCGGCGATGAATAACAATTGCAACTCCACCGCCGGAACCCTGAATCCTATCATATCTATGAACCACGTAATTGGGATCATATTTTAATTTTATGTTAGGTTTCAAAAATGTTTCAGTAATAATTGCAATATGCACATTATTTACTGTTAAAAAATTAAAAAGCTCATTCTCATTGGCCTTCAATGAACGAGCATTCCAATTTAATATTTTAATTGTTTTATTTAAAATCATTGCTAAATTTTAAATTAGAAACAATTTTAATAGTAAAATTTGTGCCTATTTGAATGGCTTCAAACATTGATTTTGTCTGCAACATGGCGTTCATAAGATCGAACATTGCCTGTTGCAAAAAAGAAAGTTTACCTGCCGTAATAGGCCCCAGGCAGTTGACATTAGAAAAAACATTTTCGGCAGCAATATTAGCTGGAGTAATAGGTGTACAATTATTTTCTAGCATGTTTTGCTTACCCATATTAACGGTCATTTTCGAACTACCAGCACTAGGCGGTATAATGTTCGAACTACCTGTAACCTGTGCATAAGTTAAACGGGTATGCAAAGGAGTAGGTAAACTATGCGTCACTGGTACGCTTGGAGAATTTTGTTTTGAAGTTGGTTTTAATTGAGAAATTGAATTTTGTTTACCTTGCCTTGCCTTAACAATTGCTAAACGGACTGGGCATTGATAACAATTGGTTGCCGTTACAATTCGCACAGCGAAAATTTTTACTCTCTTTCACAGGACATGTGTCCTTTTTGTGAGAAGAGTCTCCACAATTAAGACATTTTTGGTCCATGTTACAGAATTTGGAACCATGGCCATAACGTTGGCAAGTACGGCATTGGGTGATATGCTTTTCACCTCCGCCATACTTCCTATAAATTTCCCACTTTACACGCACATTATACAAAGCATGTGCTTTTTCAAAAAAATTTAAGTTGTTAACCTCATTGCGGTTAAAATGAATTAAATAATTAACAAGGGAAATTCCAGTTCTCTGACTGTTTTCGCCTCGTGATTTTTGTTTCATTAGAATTACTTGGGTAGGGGCTATGCCAAGTAATTCTGTTAAAGTAAGTTCGATCTCATCAACGGTTTGATCGTTGGTGAGACCTTCCAAGACAACCTTGAACGGCTTGGCGTTCTTGGTGTCATATGTACAAAATTTGTACATCTTGTCAGTTAAATACTGAACAAGACGATCACGACCCTTTACTGAGTCGGCTAATAAGCGACATTCTCCTCTACGGCCAATTTGATAGGTAACTTTAACGTCAGAAACAAACGTTGAAAGTTCCTTTTTGAATATATTAAATTCAGAAGAAATAGTTACCACAATAGGTGGAACTTTCTCCTTTTTTAAAGATTTTATATTTTGTATAGTTTCATTATTGGTAACTTCCATTTCACCAGCTTCATGCTCAAGCAAAATATCAAAAGGATTGTCACTACAGACACTCGAAGTGTAATAAAGAGATGCCTCTCTTTTCCTCCCCGCAGCGATGCGAGGTTTCTTTTTCCGTCCAGCCATTTCAGGTGATACGAAAAAAGTTAAAACAAATGTTAAATTCAAAAGTAGGTAGTCTTGAGAAAGACTGATGGGAATTAACTTTCAGGTAGTCTTTAAAAGACACACTGACAAAACACAAACTTTGAAGCTATAGGCAGTCAAAGACCAGTCCACAAGCAACTGAAAAAACGTCTGATCTGTAGGACAGTTCAAGACGCACTGGCGCGCGATCAACGTAGTAACCTGTCTGCTGAGACCAAGTGGATGCACATGTTATACCCTACTAGCTCCATAAATCATAATCGATTGATGCTACAACTCGTACGCCACTATTGTTTTTTTTTTGAGTTTAGTGACAATGATGAATACAACAGTAGCATATTTGATAATAACAAAGCGATAAGTTTTTTATTACTGAGCAGTTCCACAAAAAAGTCTTCCAGTTTTAATATTTTATTTGTATTGTCGTTTTCAGATTGACTGAAGATGTTTCTATAGGCAAAAGATGTCATTTTATGCTATTGGTTTAATATTTTGGAGCAAGACTCATTATTGAGAAGCAATTGAAAATGCTATTTTGGGTAGGTATTTATGATTACAAATACATGACGTCTTCTATAAAGTTGTAGTTAATATTTTTGTCTCTTCGAAAACATATACACTTTGAAATAATTATTTTGAAAAAAAGATAAAAGAAAAATGTAAAATTATCGTCAGGTTTTACCTATTATCTCCCGGGGGGCTAATGAAGATATAGAGAACTAATCTTTTGCAGGAAGATGCTCTGTATTATGAAGCGCTCTAGGACATCATTTACCCCCCAGACGATAATAGGTTAAACCTGACGATAATAGAGCCAACACCTATCTAAAAAAGCTCATTTTTTTTTAAATCTATTTTTTAATAAAAACTACAAAAGATTACCTAAAAATGCAACCAAAGAAAATGTTATAGAGTGTATATTTTTTCGGAAAAACAAAATTATTACCTACAACTTTATCGAAAACGTCATACCAATCAAACAAACCGTTCTGGCCTGTTAGCCTATGCTTAGCTCAGGGGTAATGAGGAAGTAGGCGAGGTGGGGATGCGATCTACGCCTCAAGCGGCTTTTATGCCCACCACGTTACTCGTATTTCGACGAACGGGAACCTAGGGAAAGTGAACCACCGAACGAAGAGCGACCCAGGTGAAAAGCGTTGCCTGATATTAACGTGCAAACCCCTACTGGCTCAAAAGCTCCTGCTTAGAACACCCTTTCGTTCGACCAGTAGCGGAAAGGGGTAAAACCACTGTATGAATACGGAATACCGGACTAATTGGCAGGTGTAAATTAGTATGAATCTAAAAGCTGATGGTTGTACACTAATTCTACATTATATTCATCTTGCTATCGAACAATGTTTATCTTAACCTAAGTTTACTTGCGCTTGTGTAACCATAGTAGCTTTTTCCCCAAATTCAGCGGTTCGACCTCGCTGTACATCTGCGGCTGCCTGTGTTCCCACGGCTTAGGCTCGGCTTCAATGATTGCTGGGTCTCCCTGCCGACCAGCACGGGTTCAATCACACCGCACGGCAAGGATGTATGTCCTAGCTTACACTGCGGGGCGGGTATAGCTTTGACCACCACAGAAGGGCGTTCTGGCCACTGATGCTGATGCTCTCTGTCCTGATGTCTGTGAAGTAGAAGTTCTGGTGTAACCAGAGCAGAACATAAAAAGGCCCTACGCGGACCTGTTCGGGGGCAATTAGCTATCATTTCACGGTTTCTTATAGCTATGGTACACAAGCGTTCTATTAACTTACACCAAATAATTGTAATTTTTACCTTTTTTTGTTTTACAATAAGTTTTTCTTTATCCTTTTAAATCACGGTTTTCCGCTCTTTTCTTCTCTTCGTTTTTTTTTGTTTTGTTTTTACTACACTATAATAACTTTAAATAGGATTAACAATTAGACATAGGAAACAATTTGTCTTACACAATAAGGTTTTACAGACAGTGACTAACATCTTTTGTTTTACACAAATAACTTTTAGACCTTTTTGTTTTTCACACAATTACTTTTTAGATAATAACTGTTCCTTTTGTCTGCTTTCTTCTTAATTATACTGATTTACACCTTTTATATATATTTAATTGTAAAAATGACTTCGCGCGTAACGACTTCGCTTACTGTTCAGCGTAAAAAAGGAGTCTTCCCCACTTTGGCTGAGCCTTATAAACCCTTTCGAATTCCCCTAATCTTGACATATCTATCTTGGCAACACTTTCTAGGTCGTTAAGTTTTGATGATACAAAACCCTTGTGGCAAAACATGCCTCGGTGCATCTGATCGTGAACCGGTATGAGCGACCCCTCCGTCCCAGATGCAAAAGCACCAGACGTGGAGGGATATCACACATACAGAACGAGGTAATCGTGGTCGTATAAAAAAGCTTGCCTTCGTTAGTGACCCCTCCGTCCCAGACGCAAAGCGACAGACTTGGAGGGATATCACTCACTCAGTGGGCTCTATCTACAGAGTCGTAATAAGGGGGTCTGAGCAACTTTAACTATTTGTAAGTTTGACAAAGTCAACACATTATCCTTGAAACCAACGGTTACAGGCCCAAAAAATATTTGTAATCATAAATACCTTCCCTAAGTAGAATTTTCAATAGCTTCTTAAAAACGAGTCTTGCTCCAAATAATTAAACCAATAGCATAAAATGACATCTTTTGCCTAAAGAAACGTCTATGCAAAGTTTCAGCCAAATTAAAAATGACAATATAAATAAAATATTAAAACTGGTACATTTTTTGTGATACTGCTCAGTAATAAAAAACCTATCGCTTTGTTAGTATCAAACATGCTAGTATTGTGACGTACTAGTTGTAGCATCAATCGATTATGATTTATGGAGCTAGTAGGGTATAACATGTGCATCCACTTGGTCTCAGTAGACAGGTTACTACGTTGATCGCGCGGTGTACGTTGAATATTTTGAAACTCAGCTTGGAAAATAGGTTCAATTGGTTGGTTAACAGTGATGCTCACCTAATTTTTTTCTTGCATCTTATAGCATTTTTTCTCAGCTTTCCAATGCTGGTCTCAGATTGAAAATCGGTAGTTGCGAACATTATCAAAGTTGCAATTTTCTGATATAATCCAAGATGACGGCCAAATTCAAGATGGCGGCCTGAATTCTGATCACTTCAAATGAAAGCCCTATCATTCTTTTTTACAGAAAAGTGCTACTTATAGTACATTACATAACGAATTTCAGAGATATAGCTCAAATAATACTTCAATAATTGCTAAAATTTCAACTTTTCTGAAAACTGTTCCGCCCCTTGGTGACCAAGGGGTCAACAAATTCGATCAAACAAAAATGGCATTATCATTTTCTCTCTATTTTTAATAACTATGTGCATTTATATCAAAATTGAAAGACCTTGTGCACCTAGTGGCCTAGTTTCAGCGAGAATTGCTCCTATATGAACTTTTAAGGCTTGCAGCATTCAATACAGATTTTTGGAGCCTCATTTTTTCCATCAACATCTTCAGTGCTGTTTCAAACACTTCATTTTGATCCAGAGCTCCTTATGTATCTGGTTCCGGAGTAATGTTAACAAAAAGTCGTGCGGCTATTTTGCTGTGCTGATCAGCCATATTGACATAATGCTGTAGACGGCTCTTCTGGTGATAAATTCTCTGAAATTTCAGTTTAAGTTACTGTTATCAGATTAGTACTCATCTAATTACGGATGTATTTTATCCTTAGCGTCATATTCAGAGCAGGACGATCATAGCGGAATACTTCCTTAGGTGCTAGCTGTCACTTAGCGAAGTCTCGTCTCCATCCCTCCACTGCAAAAAAGCTACCTCACCGCGCGCCTACTTTTTGATCAAACCGTTGCACCATGTATCTATACATCATGGTTCTAACATTGGTTTGTGTGTCTAATTTCGACGAACGGTTTATAAATCGTGATTTGGAAACGCAATGATGTACATGGTGACCAAAAATACCGCGATGAGACGGATGAAGCGTTAGTCTATTTTATTTGTTTTCCTTTTTTCTAGTTCATTACTGACCATATTTATCACAAAGGAATAATTTAACAAATACAAACCAAAAAATAAAATAGAGCCATACTAAACATTATTTTAACTCAGATAATCGAAGAATTAATTGTAGTCCGAGCTATTGTTTTAAATGGTAAAATTACACGGCAGTGTCACAAGACTTGGGCATGGGCCCAGATCAACTAGTAAGGGAGGCGTGTGTACGTATATTTGTTTGCGTGAATGCATGTTCGCAGGAGCATGTTCGTTCGTTTGAAATGTTATTGGAGTTGGTCTTTTTCGGACTTTCGTATTCGAAAAACACTTCATTTTGCAACATCTCTTGCACTGTGTGTGGTATAAAATTTATAATGGTTGCTAATTTAACCCTTGTAGTTCTCTTCTAGAGAGTATGGATTAGTGGTATGAAAACGGTTTCATATGTGTTTTGTCACATGTTATACCCTACTAGCTCCATAAATCATAATCGATTGATGCTACAACTCGTACGCCACTATTGTTTTTTTTTTTGAGTTTAGTGACAATGATGAATACAACAGTAGCATATTTGATAATAACAAAGCGATAAGTTTTTTATTACTGAGCAGTTCCACGAAAAAGTCTTCCAGTTTTAATATTTTATTTATATTGTCGTTTTCAGATTGACTGAAGATGTTTCTATAGGCAAAAGATGTCATTTTATGCTATTGGTTTAATATTTTGGAGCAAGACTCATTATTGAGAAGCAATTGAAAATGCTATTTTGGGAAGGTATTTATGATTACAAATACATGACGTCTTCTATAAAGTTGTAGTTAATATTTTTGTCTCTTCGAAAACATATACACTTTGAAATAATTATTTTGAAAAATAGATAAAAGAAAAATGTAAAATTATCGTCAGGTTTTACCTATTATCTCCCGGGGGGCTAATGAAGATATAGAGAACTAATCTTTTGCAGGAAGATGCTCTGTATTATGAAGCGCTCTAGGACATCATTTACCCCCCAGACGATAATAGGTTAAACCTGACGATAATAGAGCCAACACCTATCTAAAAAAGCTCATTTTTTTTTAAATCTATTTTTTAATAAAAACTACAAAAGATTACCTAAAAATGCAACCAAAGAAAATGTTATAGAGTGTATATTTTTTCGGAAAAAAAAATTATTACCTACAAGTTTATCGAAAACGTCATACCAATCAAACAAACCGTTCTGGCCCAAAAAATATTTGTAATCATAAATACCTTCCCTAAGTAGAATTTTCAATAGCTTCTTAAAAACGAGTCTTGCTCCAAATAATTAAACCAATAGCATAAAATGACATCTTTTGCCTAAAGAAACGTCTATGCAAAGTTTCAGCCAAATTAAAAATGACAATATAAATAAAATATTAAAACTGGTACATTTTTTGTGATACTGCTCAGTAATAAAAAACCTATCGCTTTGTTAGTATCAAACATGCTAGTATTGTGACGTACTAGTTGTAGCATCAATCGATTATGATTTATGGAGCTAGTAGGGTATAACATGTGCATCCACTTGGTCTCAGTAGACAGGTTACTACGTTGATCGCGCGGTGTACGTTGAATATTTTGAAACTCAGCTTGGAAAATAGGTTCAATTGGTTGGTTAACAGTGATGCTCACCTAATTTTTTTCTTGCATCTTATAGCATTTTTTCTCAGCTTTCCAATGCTGGTCTCAGATTGAAAATCGGTAGTTGCGAACATTATCAAAGTTGCAATTTTCTGATATGATCCAAGATGACGGCCAAATTCAAGATGGCGGCCTGAGTTCTGATCACTTCAAATGAAAGCCCTATCATTCTTTTTTACAGAAAAGTGCTACTTATAGTACATTACATAACGAATTTCAGAGATATAGCTCAAATAATACTTCAATAATTGCTAAAATTTCAACTTTTCTGAAAACTGTTCCGCCCCTTGGTGACCAAGGGGTCAACAAATTCGATCAAACAAAAATGGCATTATCATTTTCTCTCTATTTTTAATAACTATGTGCATTTATATCAAAATTGAAAGACCTTGTGCACCTAGTGGCCTAGTTTCAGCGAGAATTGCTCCTATATGAGCTTTTAAGGCTTGCAGCATTCAATACAGATTTTTGGAGCCTCATTTTTTCCATCAACATCTTCAGTGCTGTTTCAAACACTTCATTTTGATCCAGAGCTCCTTATGTATCTGGTTCCGGAGTAATGTTAACAAAAAGTCGTGCGGCTATTTTGCTGTGCTGATCAGCCATATTGACATAATGCTGTAGACGGCTCTTCTGGTGACAAATTCTCTGAAATTTCAGTTTAAGTTACTGTTATCAGATTAGTACTCATCTAATTACGGATGTATTTTATCCTTAGCGTCATATTCAGAGCAGGACGATCATAGCGGAATACTTCCTTAGGTGCTAGCTGTCACTTAGCGAAGTCTCGTCTCCATCCCTCCACTGGAAAAAAAGCTACCTCACCGCGCGCCTACTTTTTGATCAAACCGTTGCACCATGTATCTATACATCATGGTTCTAACATTGGTTTGTGTGTCTAATTTCGACGAACGGTTTATAAATCGTGATTTGGAAACGCAATGATGTACATGGTGACCAAAAATACCGCGATGAGACGGATGAAGCGTTAGTCTATTTTATTTGTTTTTCTTTTTTCTAGTTCATTACTGACCATATTTATCACAAAGGAATAATTCAACAAATACAAACCAAAAAATAAAATATAGCCATACTAAACATTATTTTAACTCAGATAATCGAAGAATTAATTGTAGTCCGAGCTATTGTTTTAAATGGTAAAATTACACGGCAGTGTCACAAGACTTGGGCATGGGCCCAGATCAACTAGTAAGGGAGGCGTGTGTACGTATATTTGTTTGCGTGAATGCATGTTCGCAGGAGCATGTTCGTTCGTTTGAAATGTTATTGGAGTTGGTCTTTTTCGGACTTTCGTATTCGAAAAACACTTCATTTTGCAACATCTCTTGCACTGTGTGTGGTATAAAATTTATAATGGTTGCTAATTTAACCCTTGTAGTTCTCTTCTAGAGAGTATGGATTAGTGGTATGAAAACGGTTTCTTTGGATTGATGGCCATTCACCATTTTACATTTGATATCATCAATTTTGCCGAATTGCGGTAAATTTTCATTGCAATCCGACATGTAGATGTTAAGACGAGTTGATAAAACGGGCTTTTTGAAAAAACAATCAATCTGTTGTAAACTGGCACCATAAATATCAATAGAATCGTTCTTTTTTTGCGCGTACTTCTAGCAAAATTTCCCAGAATTGGTTAAAAACCATTTGTTGACCTCATCGTTTCTCAATGAGTATTTGTCCAACTCAACCGCAGCGTATTCGGGAGGATTAGTATATCAAGTACCAATTTCTTAAAGTATATAATATTTTTATAATAAATTCTTGTATCCTTCATAAACAAAAACACTTCGATTTGTTTTCATGTACACATCATATGAGAGAAACAGTCCCTTTAGTGAAGCTATTTCTATAGGATAATAAAACGAAATGCATGAGATTTTCCTATGAAATTGTTATTATATGCCAAGATATAAATTATGGCATTTCCAATGAGTCTAATGGATTATTTGATCTTTGGTTTTTAAAGGATTTTCTTATCTATTTTAAAAGCTTGGTAGTAATGTGAGTCTATCAGACGATCCTATGAAGAATGCATGACACATTTTCGATCACATCGTTTTGATTGGAAGCTCTAACAGTGCAAATTTATAACACTCCCATATCCAGCTTTTTACGCACCATAATGGCGGTCGCTATAATGCGTGTTCGTAATATGCGAACCTCACTGCTTACGTCAGATTTGCGATTTCTAAAAAAATTGGCAACGCAAATGTTACCAGAAATATTTTTCTTTTGATAAATTTTATGAAGACTTTAAACTGACGTAAGCAGAGTTGTCAAAAGGGTGGGTAATTTATTACGAACTTCGCATTATAGCGTCCGCCATTATGGCGCGTAAAAAGCTGGATAATATGAATAGGTGAGATTATTTCAGTGTATTTGTTGGCATGAAGCAGTGTTACCAAAAAATTTATAAAATAAAATAATAAGTAAATTAATAAAATTATTATCATTATCTAGAATATTTCCAAGTCATGTGTTTTAAAAATAATTAATACGTTTGATACTGGTTGTTCATCAAATTTTAAATTAATTTAAATATACATTTTATAATTACTTGTACTAGTTAGAAGTTTAACCCCTGACGGACGGCTCACAATTGAAATTTTCCAGCAACACTGCTACAGCATGCCGGCAGCATATTCACTAATCGCAAGAAAATTTCGCGAGAATTTCAAATATTCGAGTGATGGAATACGAACGACCTGGATCTACCATGCAAAGGGCTCTGGTATTATTTATCCGGAAGTTGCCTACTGGTTCTAACCATGATGTATAGATACATGGTGTAACGGTATGTCAAAACGCATAGTCAGCCAACTCAATTGACATGGCATCGGTTTGTTTATTAATAATAATTGAATTCTCAGTTTTGATCTCCCTGCATCGATAGCGCTTACCGAAACAAATTACGAAGGCTATCAACCAACTCCAGTTGAATCGCGGAAGGAGTGTTCACTTAAAAAAAAGCTACGACTACACCACTGGAGTTGCTGGACAGAACTGAATTTTATTGCTTTAAATAAACGAATAAAGATACCCAAACTTCAAATATCTCTTGGTTATTTATTTCATCTAATCGAGTGTTAACTACTGAAAAAGTTCCTGCAGTTGAATGGTTTTTCCGACCTTTGGTGCTTGCTCTTAAGGAATTTGTTCCCTATGAGCAATTCTCGCTGAAACTAGGCCACTAGGTGCACGAGGTCTTTCAAATTTGATATAAATGCACATAGTTATTAGAAATAGAGAGAAAATGATAATGCCATTTTTGTTTGATCGAATTTGTTGACCCCTTGGTCACCAAGGGGCGGAACAGTTTTCAGAAAAGTTGAAATTTTAGCAATTCTTGATGTATTATTTGAGCTATATCTCTGAAATTCGTTATGTAAAGTACTACAAGTAGCACGTTTCTGTAAAGGGGAATGATAGGGCTTTCATTTGAAGTGATCAGAATTCAGGCCGCCATCTTGAATTTGACCGCCATCTTGGATTATATCAGAAATATGCAATTTCGACCGTGTTCGCAACTACCGATATTCGATCTGAGACCAGCATTGGAAAGCTGAGAAAAAATGCTATAAGATGCAAGAAAAAAATTAGGTGAGCATCACTGTTAACCAACCAATTGAACCTATTTTCCAAGCTGAGTTTCAAAATAATCAACGTACACCGCGCGATCAACGTTTTTTTTTTTTTTTTTTTTTTTTTTTAAGGGGGGATTCGTTAGTAGCTTAAGTATTTATGATAAATATTAGTAAATAATGAGTATGTGTGTCCAATCACAAATGGTGACTTCTCAACACTGTTAGAAATTTGTAATTTTAATTGTTAGGATTTGTTTGCTTTCGCAATTAGGACTTATCATTCGTAGGGATTTAAACCTACTTGTCAGAAAAGGGGAAGTAAACTTACAACTAACTTAATTGCTAACTTATTGGCTATAAAGAGAGCTTATCGTAGCAATTGAGGATTGAAACGATTTTTGTCGAAAATTGTTAATAATTTTATTTGACATAGCTTCTAATGGTTCAACACCAGTAAGTCTATGTAATTCGAGTGTACCAAACCAAGGAGGACGCTTCAAAATCATTTTCAGAATTTTATTCTGAATCCTTTGGAGCGTTTTCTTCCTTGTTGAACAGCAACTTGACCAGATCGGTACAGCATAAAGCATTGCTGGTCTAAAAATTTGTTTGTAAATCAAAAGTTTGTTCTTTAAACAAAGTTTAGAATTCCTGTTAATGAGAGGATATAAACATTTCGTATATTTGATGCACTTGGCTTGTATACTCTCAATGTGCTCTTTGAAAATAAGTTTTTTATCATAAATTAGTCCCAAGTACTTAACCTTGTCGGACCAACTTAAAATAACCCCATTACTCTTGACAACGTGATTATTGTTTGGCTTGAGGAAAGAAGCCCTAGGCTTATGCGGAAAAATTATCATTTGAGTTTTAGAAGCATTGGGAGAGATTTTCCACTTTTGCAAGTAGGAAGAAAAAATATCTAAACTTTTCTGCAATCGACTGCATATGACACGAAGACTTTTTCCTTTTACGGAAATGCTTGTGTCATCGCAGAACAATGACTTTGTGCATCCTGGAGGCAAATCAGGAAGATCTGAAGTGAATATGTTGTACAGGACTGGACCCAAGACTGAACCTTGAGGTACACCTGCTCTGACAGGAAATCTATCAGATTTTGAATTCTGATAGACAACCTGCAGAGCTCGATCAGTAAGATAATTTTTTAAAATTTTGATTAGGAAAATTGGAAAATTAAAAGTTTGCAATTTCGCAATCAAACCTTTATGCCAAACACTGTCGAATGCTTTTTCTATGTCTAAAAGAGCAGCTCCAGTGGAATAACCTTCAGATTTGTTAGCTCGTATCATATTAGTAACTCTGAGCAATTGATGAGTTGTGGAATGCCCATGGCGAAATCCAAACTGTTCATTTGCAAAAATTGAATTTTCGTTGATGTGTGACATCATTCTGTTAAGAATAATTCTCTTAAACAGTTTACTTATTGAAGAAAGCAAACTGATTGGTCGATAACTTGAAACTTCAGCTGGGCTCTTATCCGGTTTTAAAATGGGAGTAATTTTTGCATTTTTCCATAATTTGGGAAAATATGCAATTTTGAAGCAGCAATTGAAAATTTTCACTAAAAATTCCATTGTGCTCTCAGGGAGATGTTTGATTAGTATATTAAAGATTCCATCGTCACCAGGTGCTTTCATATTTTTGAAATTTTTAATAATTGATTTAATCTCATTCAAGTTAGTTTCAATTATTTCTGCAGGTAAAAAATTCTGGGAAGAAATTAAATCAAATTGACGTGTGACTTCATTTTCAATTGGACTCACAAAATTCAAATTCGAGTTATGAACACTCTCAAACTGCTGAGCAAGTCTTTGAGCCTTTTGTTCATTGGATACAAGAAAACGTTCACCATCTTTTAAAACTGGAATAGGCTTTGAAGGTTTCTTAAGAATCTTCGACAGCTTCCAAAATAGTTTTGAATATGGTTTCAATTTTTCAACTTTAGTCTCAAAATTTTGATTTCTCAGAAGAGTAAATCTATGTTTGATCTCTTTCTGTAAATCTTTATAAATAGTTTTAAAAACAGGGTCACGAGAACGTTGATATTGACGTCTGCGGACATCTTTCAAACGAATTAGAAGTTGAAGATTTTCGTCAATTATTGATGAATCAAATTTCACTTGAGCCTTTGGAACAGAATAATTCCTGGCATCAACAATTGCACATTTTAATGCTTCCAAAGCGGAATCAATATTCACTTCGTTTTGCAAATCAAGCTCATTATTGAAATTTCTCTCAATATGAGTTTTGTATTTTTCCCAATTAGCCTTGTTATAATTAAAAACAGAGCTCATAGGGTTTAAAACTGATTCATGTGATAAAGAAAAAGTTATTGGAAGATGGTCAGAATCAAAGTCAGCATGTGTGATCAAATCACTACATACATGACTTTGATCTGTTAGCACCAAATCAATTGTTGAAGGGTTTCTTACAGAAGAAAAGCATGTAGGACTATTCGGAGACAAAATAGAATAGTATCCTGAAGAACAATCATTGAATAAAATTTTGCCATTGGAATTACTTTGAGAATTATTCCATGAACGATGTTTAGCGTTAAAGTCGCCGATTATGAAAAATTTCGAACGATTTCTGGTGAGTTTTTGTAAATCACCTTTAAAATAATTTTTGAGCTCGCGTGTGCATTGAAATGGTAAATATGCTGCGGCAATAAATAAAATCCCAAGTTCAGTTTAAACTTCAATTCCCAAAGTTTCAATAACTTTCGTCTCAAGATGGGGAAGAGCACGATGTTAGATTCGGCGATGAATAACAATTGCAACTCCACCGCCGGAACCCTGAATCCTATCATATCTATGAACCACGTAATTGGGATCATATTTTAATTTTATGTTAGGTTTCAAAAATGTTTCAGTAATAATTGCAATATGCACATTATTTACTGTTAAAAAATTAAAAAGCTCATTCTCATTGGCCTTCAATGAACGAGCATTCCAATTTAATATTTTAATTGTTTTATTTAAAATCATTGCTAAATTTTAAATTAGAAACAATTTTAATAGTAAAATTTGTGCCTATTTGAATGGCTTCAAACATTGATTTTGTCTGCAACATGGCGTTCATAAGATCGAACATTGCCTGTTGCAAAAAAGAAAGTTTACCTGCCGTAATAGGCCCCAGGCAGTTGACATTAGAAAAAATATTTTCGGCATCAATATTAGCTGGAGTAATAGGTGTACAATTATTTTCTAGCGTGTTTTGCTTACCCATATTAACGGTCATTTTCGAACTACCAGCACTAGGCGGTATAATGTTCGAACTACCTGTAACCTGTGCATAAGTTAAACGGGTATGCAAAGGAGTAGGTAAACTATGCGTCACTGGTACGCTTGGAGAATTTTGTTTTGAAGTTGGTTTTAATTGAGAAATTGAATTTTGTTTACCTTGCCTTGCCTTAACAATTGCTAAACGGACTGGGCATTGATAAAAATTGGTTGCCGTTACAATTCGCACAGCGAAAATTTTTACTCTCTTTCACAGGACATGTGTCCTTTTTGTGAGAAGAGTCTCCACAATTAAGACATTTTTGGTCCATGTTACAGAATTTGGAACCATGGCCATAACGTTGGCAAGTACGGCATTGGGTGATATGCTTTTCACCTCCGCCATACTTCCTATAAATTTCCCACTTTACACGCACATTATACAAAGCATGTGCTTTTTCGAAAAAATTTAAGTTGTTAACCTCATTGCGGTTAAAATGAATTAAATAATTAACAAGGGAAATTCCAGTTCTCTGACTGTTTTCGCCTCGTGATTTTTGTTTCATTAGAATTACTTGGGTAGGGGCTATGCCAAGTAATTCTGTTAAAGTAAGTTCGATCTCATCAACGGTTTGATCGTTGGTGAGACCTTCCAAGACAACCTTGAACGGCTTGGCGTTCTTGGTGTCATATGTACAAAATTTGTACATCTTGTCACTTAAATACTGAACAAGACGATCACGACCCTTTACTGAGTCGGCTAATAAGCGACATTCTCCTCTACGGCCAATTTGATAGGTAACTTTAACGTCAGAAACAAACGTTGAAAGTTCCTTTTTGAATATATTAAATTCAGAAGAAATAGTTACCACAATAGGTGGAACTTTCTCCTTTTTTAAAGATTTTATATTTTGTATAGTTTTATTATTGGTAACTTCCATTTCACCAGCTTCATGCTCAAGCAAAATATCAAAAGGATTGTCACTACAGACACTCGAAGTGTCAGAAAGAGATGCCTCTCTTTTCCTCCCCGCAGCGATGCGAGGTTTCTTTTTCCGTCCAGCCATTTCAGGTGATACGAAAAAAGTTAAAACAAATGTTAAATTCAAAAGTAGGTAGTCTTGAGAAAGACTGATGGGAATTAACTTTCAGGTAGTCTTTAAAAGACACACTGACAAAACACAAACTTTGAAGCTATAGGCAGTCAAAGACCAGTCCACAAGCAACCGAAAAAACGTCTGATCTGTAGGACAGTTCAAGACGCACTGGCGCGCGATCAACGTAGTAACCTGTCTGCTGAGACCAAGTGGATGTACATGTTATACCCTACTAGCTCCATAAATCATAATCGATTGATGCTACAACTCGTACGCCACTATTGTTTTTTTTTTTAGTTTAGTGACAATGATGAATACAACAGTAGCATATTTGATAATAACAAAGCGATAAGTTTTTTATTACTGAGCAGTTCCACAAAAAAGTCTCCCAGTTTTAATATTTTATTTATATTGTCGTTTTCAGATTGACTGAAGATGTTTCTATAGGCAAAAGATGTCATTTTATGCTATTGGTTTAATATTTTGGAGCAAGACTCATTATTGAGAAGCAATTGAAAATGCTATTTTGGGAAGGTATTTATGATTACAAATACATGACGTCTTCTATAAAGTTGTAGTTAATATTTTTGTCTCTTCGAAAACATATACACTTTGAAATAATTATTTTGAAAAAAAGATAAAAGAAAAATGTAAAATTATCGTCAAGTTTTACCTATTATCTCCCGGGGGGCTAATGAAGACATAGAGAACTAATCTTTTGCAGGAAGATGCTCTGTATTATGTAGCGCTCTAGGACATCATTTACCCCCCAGACGATAATAGGTTAAACCTGACGATAATAGAGCCGACACCTATCTGAAAAAGCTCATTTTTTTTTAAATTTATTTTTTAATAAAAACTACAAAAGATTACCTAAAAATGCAACCAAAGAAAATGTTATAGAGTGTATATTTTTTCGGAAAGACAAAATTATTACCTACAACTTTATCGAAAACGTCTTACCAATCAAACAAACCGTTCTGGCCCAAAAAATATTTGTAATCATAAATACCTTCCCTAAGTAGAATTTTCAATAGCTTCTTAAAAACGAGTCTTGCTCCAAATAATTAAACCAATAGCATAAAATGACATCTTTTGCCTAAAAAAACGTCTATGCAAAGTTTCAGCCAAATTAAAAATGACAATATAAATAAAATATTAAAACTGGTACATTTTTTGTGATACTGCTCAGTAATAAAAAACCTATCGCTTTGTTAGTATCAAACATGCTAGTATTGTGACGTACTAGTTGTAGCATCAATCGATTATGATTTATGGAGCTAGTAGGGTATAACATGTGCATCCACTTGGTCTCAGTAGACAGGTTACTACGTTGATCGCGCGGTGTACGTTGAATATTTTGAAACTCAGCTTGGAAAATAGGTTCAATTGGTTGGTTAACAGTGATGCTCACCTAATTTTTTTCTTGCATCTTATAGCATTTTTTCTCAGCTTTCCAATGCTGGTCTCAGATCGAAAATCGGTAGTTGCGAACATTATCAAAGTTGCAATTTTCTGATATAATCCAAGATGACGGCCAAATTCAAGATGGCGGCCTGAATTCTGATCACTTCAAATGAAAGCCCTATCATTCCTTTTTACAGAAAAGTGCTACTTATAGTACATTACATAACGAATGTCAGAGATATAGCTCAAATAATACTTCAATAATTGCTAAAATTTCAACTTTTCTGAAAACTGTTCCGCCCCTTGGTGACCAAGGGGTCAACAAATTCGATCAAACAAAAATGGCATTATCATTTTCTCTCTATTTTTAATAACTATGTGCATTTATATCAAAATTGAAAGACCTTGTGCACCTAGTGGCATAGTTTCAGCGAGAATTGCTCCTATATGAACTTGCAGCATTCAATACAGATTTTTGGAGCCTCATTTTTTCCATCAACATCTTCAGTGCTGTTTCAAACACTTCACTTTGATCCAGAGCTCCTTATGTATCTGGTTCCTGAGTAATGTTAACAAAAAGTCGTGCGGCTATTTTGCTGTGCTGATCAGCCATATTGACATAATGCTGTAGACGGCTCTTCTGGTGATAAATTCTCTGAAATTTCAGTTTAAGTTACTGTTATCAGATTAGTACTCATCTAATTACGGATGTATTTTATCCTTAGCGTCATATTCAGAGCAGGACGATCATAGCGGAATACTTCCTTAGGTGCTAGCTGTCACTTAGCGAAGTCTCGTCTCCATCCCTCCACTGCAAAAAAAGCTACCTCACCGCGCGCCTACTTTTTGATCAAACCGTTGCACCATGTATCTATACATCATGGTTCTAACATTGATTTGTGTGTCTAATTTCGACGAACGGTTAATAAATCGTGATTTGGAAACGCAATGATGTACATGGTGACCAAAAATACCGCGATGAGACGGATGAAGCGTTAGTCTATTTTATTTGTTTTTCTTTTTTCTAGTTCATTACTGACCATATTTATTACAAAGGAATAATTCAACAAATACAAACCAAAAAATAAAATAGAGCCATACTAAACATTATTTTAACTCAGATAATCGAAGAATTAATTGTAGTCCGGGCTATTGTTTCAAATGGTAAAATTACACGGCAGTGTCACAAGACTTGGGCATGGGCCCAGATCAACTAGTAAGGGAGGCGTGTGTACGTATATTTGTTTGCGTGAATGCATGTTCGCAGGAGCATGTTCGTTCGTTTGAAATGTTATTGGAGTTGGTCTTTTTCGGACTTTCGTATTCGAAAAACACTTCATTTTGCAACATCTCTTGCACTGTGTGTGGTATAAAATTTATAATGGTTGCTAATTTAACCCTTGTAGTTCTCTTCTAGAGAGTATGGATTAGTGGTATGAAAACGGTTTCTTTGGATTGATGGCCATTCACCATTTTACATTTGATATCATCAATTTTGCCGAATTGCGGTAAATTTTCATTGCAATCCGACATGTAGATGTTAAGACGAGTTGATAAAACGGGCTTTTTGAAAAAACAATCAATCTGTTGTAAACTGGCACCATAAATACCAATAGAATCGTTCTTTTTTTGCGCGTACTTCTAGCAAAAATTTTCCCAGAATTGGTTAAAAACCATTTGTTGACCTCATCGTTTCTCAATGAGTATTTGTCCAACTCAACCGCAGAGTATTCGGGAGGATTAGTATTTGAAGCTGAATTTTCTCGATATATTTCTCTCATTAATTTTGGGGCCGTGCACTTCGTTCTTGTATTGAGACCTGCACTTAGCATTAGTTCATCTATTTCCTTTAGTCGTTTTCCAACTTGTGATAATAGCTTGCTTCCGGTTCTCAAAAACATTTTGATTCGACATAGTTTGCTTTCGAATTCATATGCACTAAATTCAGTTAAAATTCCAAACTTTTTTACATCGTGTGTACATAAGTGGTTCAAATTATGCACGTTGCTTGTGATGTAGTCTTCGCCGTAAATTTTTTTAAACAGTTCTATATAATGTGTCAATAAATTGTTAGCCAAATCGAGTAAATCTTTATATATGTTTGGTGAACAAATTGTTACAGCACAGTACAGCACTGAAAAATGCTCATAAACATCAGACGGAAGAACAGGTTTCAAAACAACTACACTGGGGTCGCTTTTTACGCGGTTGGTTGTACCGCATTTAAAAGATTAGGTTAGAAATACTTATACAAAACTTATTTGATACCGTGTACAAGCAATCTTCCAAATCGAGTAGAAATAACCCGCGTTATTGTAAAAATATCCCGTTTAAAAAAACGCATAAAAACAACCCGCGTAAAAAGCGACACCAGTGTATAAATAAATAGTAAAAGATCTTAGTTAACGTTCTTTCAAGTGGAATAAGTATTCGCGAGAGTATTTCTTGAAACAACTTAACAAGTACTTTATTAATTGTGTCTATACATTAGAATGATTGTATTAAGAATAAAACCGGAAATGAAAGTGAGACAACATGTCACCGAAAAATAACAGTGTCGCCAGTATTAATATTTATTTTATTTGCTGACTACACTACACTGAAACAACTCCTTCCAACACTCCTCCTCAACGATCTCGACCGAATAATCCCAACATAGTAGTGAACTTGCGAAGTTTGATCTGACCCAAAGTCTTCGTAAGTATATCTGCTGCCATTTCATCGGTTGGACAGTATTGCAAAGTGATAATTCCAGCATCACATAACTCCTTTACGTAGCATTGTCGAGTTTCTAGGTGTCTTGAACGCTTGGTTAACCGTTCAGATTTTACGAACTTTGAACAACTTTGGTTGTCTTCCCATAACGTTACTGGTTTAAACGATGGCTCACAGAGATCTTCGAACAAGTTCAGCAACCACACTGCTTCTTGGCTTGCCTCACTTAATGCCACGTACTCCGACTCCATTGACGATAATGTCACGAAATCTTGCAATCGACTTGTCCAGGAAATCGCTCCTCCTCCATATTTAAAAACGATACCGGTTGTTGATCTACGAGTCTTTAAATCTCCCGCCCAATCAGCATCTGAATACCCAACTAACTTGCCTTCGCTATCACCATACACTAGCTGATGCTCTTGCGTTCCTTTTAGATAGCGTACTATACGTTTTGCAGCAATCCAATCAGCCTCTGTCGGATCGCACGCGCATCTTCCCAAAATCGATACGCTAGAAGCTATGTCTGGTCTAGCACATACGGCGACGTATAGCAATGTTCCTACGAGACTACGATATTGCGTGTTTGTTGCGAGTAAAGGACTATTCTCTCTGGTTTTAGTGTATCCTTCTACCATCGGGCTTTTTGCACACTTAGTATCACTAAAACCAAACTTTTCAATCATTTTTCGAATGTAGTTTTGAAGTGAAATTCCAATGATACTTTCACATCCGCCATGCAGAAATTCGATTTTTTTTTCGACTGCGTCGCGAAAAGCGCATGTACTTCAATTTCGCGACGCAGTCGAAAAAAAAATCGAATTTCTGCACTTCACACTGTTTTGAACCGAATAACTGCACTATTTTTATAACACCCCCGATACTGCTGGGCACATAACCTCTTGGTTAACGTTCTTTCAAGTGGAATAAGTATTCGCGAGAGTATTTCTTGAAACAACTTAACAAGTACTTTATTAATGGTGTCTATACATTAGAATGATTGTATTAAGAATAAAACCGGTAATGAAAGTGAGACATGTCACCGAAAAATAACAGTGTCGCCAGTATTAATACTTATTTTATTTGCTGACTACACTACACTGAAACAAATAATTAAGACCCGAATCGTTGCTCCTTCCAACAAAAGAAAGTCCTGAATTCTGTACCTTTCCAATGTGCAAAGCAATCAAGCCCTCGAACCGAACGATGTATTTCTCTAGGTATTTTCATACTTTTTAATCTGTTGGAAACCTCAGTCGTAGTTTTGGCAGACCATTTTACTCAGTAATTACCCATATTACCATCTCGCCATCCTATCAGGTGTCTTTTCATAATACCTAAGTCAATGAGATGAAGAGAATCTCCCACTGGAAAATCATCAATCATGTTTATAGGCAGTTTCAGCAACGGGGAATCGATTTTATGATGGAACCCATACAATTTATCGCGGAATCCTCTATCGGTTTGTAAATTTTTCATATTTATTGAATTAATTTCAACCAACTCAAGGTCTAAATGAAATATTAAAGCTATGTGGCTGGAAAAAGCCACCTTGAGTAGAAATTGATTCATCCTCAAAGTGGCATAAAAACCCAGCATCATATATATATATACTTATATATAAATATACTTATATATGAATATATTTATATATATATATATATATATATATATATATATATATATATATATATATATATATATATATATATATATATATATATATATATATATATATATATATATATATTTATATATTTATATATATATATATATATATATATATATATATATATATATATATATATATATATTTATATATTTATATATTTATATATATATATATATATATATATATATATATATATATATATATATATATATATATATATATATATATATATATATATATATATATATATATATATATTTATATATTTATATATATATATATATATATATATATATATATATATATATATATATATATATATATATATATATATATATATATTTATATATATATATATATATATATATATATATATATATATATATATATATAACATAATAAAAATAAAATACAAACACAAAATACACTATTCACATTTAAAAGTTCAAATCCTTACGATGGTTATAAACTCTGGCCATGTGTCGTACTGGTTCATGCGAGTCGTAGTTAGTACGGTGAGTCCCAAAACGCAGCAGCTCTTGATGTCGTTGAGGTCGGGCTGGACAGTGCAAGCTAAGCGACGAAAGTATATCAGGGCAGTCATAAACACCCAGCAGGATTATGTGGGCCATATTAGCGATGAGATCCTGCCGTCGTTGAAAGAGCGGTGTAAGACCAACCAATGAACAGAGTTCCTCATACGGTGGCAAGTTAACTGGATTCCTCCACGGTAACGAACGACAAATACGACGAACGAAGTGTTTTTGAATGTACTCAATGCGATTGGACCAAAATTCGAAGTGTGGATCCCAAACAACACAGCTGGTTTCTAATATTGGTCATGGCCATGTACACATCTTTCATTTCATCCACGAAATGTAATAAAAACTGGACAATATCGGCTGGCTTATGTTTTCCTGAGTAAATGCCAATTATCATTGGTTCGATTTGAGGTTCTTCGTGAATACTGAACAAAGTAGGCCAAAAATCATCTTTCGAGCTCCTATAAATTGGTAACCCATCGATATTAACTTTTAGTGTTATACTTACTGACTCTATAGCATTTGAATACACATTCTTTAGATTGGAGCCTAGACCATAATGCCAGTATTGTCCACCTGCGATATCTAGGACTTGTAAACTTTGTGGAGTTTTGACAACAGTACGGGAATCGCTTGGTAACGCATTGGAAAGGCGAATGTAAGGGATGCTCAATAGTTCTTTAAGTGCATTTTGTTCAATGTTGAAAGAAACAGCCCATAATCGCAGAGCATTTAGTGAGCGGAAGTTAGCTATCATGTCATTTTCTTATTCAAATTCTGTTGCATCGTTGTTGGCATATTCTTCGTGTTCGTCCCTTTGAGAAGCGTGAATTTCAAAGTGTTGGTTACATGAACTTTCAGGAAATTGTTTCTGATCAGTAACCGGATTATTGAATCCAGCAGCTTCTTCGGTATCCTTTAAATCACACGATCTATCAGCCTCAACCGACAAAGCTGGAAGTGAAATGGTGCTAGTGGTTTTTTGTGGTTGATGGCAAAGGCTTTTGAATGGCTCCAATTGATGGGTAATTGTATCACTGTTACGAATTTTCAAAAAATTTTGTCTAAGTTTTCGCTTAAATGCGCCACTTGTTTTAATTTTTCTCAGCCTGTTTCTTTCTGAATCCCGCTTCCTTTGAAATAAATGAGAAGCATTCAAAAAAGCTTCCGAGGGCTCAAAACGTGTCAGTAAAAGCATTTTTCTCTAGTCCAACACCAAATGGTTTTCGAATGGCATTTGTAATAACAAAAAGAACTTGGGGCATGCTATGTCACAACTACGATAAATTGCCAATGTGTTGATTTTTTCCGCCTTACCGCGTGGTTTTATAAAGGCAAAACTTGCCGCAATGATAATATTTTTAAAACCCAGAACGTTTTCGCATTTATCACAGAACTATAAAAGGACTTTAAAACATTCTCGAGCAAAATTATAAGGCATTAATGCTTTGCTTCGTCAAAATCAATCTGTAGGCAAAATAGCATGAAACTTGTCATTCTATAACCCTTATAATTAAATCAAATGCAGCCAAAAGGCTGCGAAATTGTTACTTGGGATGCTCAATAGGGTGTCCCAAAATTGCATCAAGTCTGAAATCCCGGGGGTTCACCCCCCAGATGATAGGAAATGATGTTACGAACAAACTTTTGTTTGGCGGCAGCTCTAGAAAAAGATGTTTACAACTGAAAAAAAATCTGTTTTTCTTATGTTAAATCTAAAAACCTACATTAATCCACCTAGCGGTCAGACCCAGCCTTTCTCATTCAAACATATTATTTATGAAAATAGATTTACAAGAACGCTCCAATCCAATAAATGTATATTCACTCTTAAGGTTCTAAAAAATTGATGCTGTAATCTATACATATAAAAATGCAGTCCGTCTGTCTGTCTGTCTGATCCATATAGGCTCGAAAACTACCGAACCGATCGGCGTGAAAATTTGTATGTATGGGGTTTTGGTGCCGATAAAGGTTCCTATGATAGTTTGAGACCCCTCCTTCTTCTGGAAGGGAGGGGTCCCATACAAATGAAACACAAATTTCTGCCCATCTCGAAAACTAATCAACTAAATGGAACCAAATTTGGCAGGTAAATGTTTTTAGTTGTAAAAAATATGTTCATAATGTTTTAACACCCCTCCTTCTTTTGGAAGGAAGGACTGCCATACAAATGAAACACAGATTTATGCACATCCTGAGGACTAACCAACTGAATGGAACCAAATTTGGCAGGTGAATATTTTTAGAGGTAACAAATATGTGCATGATGGTTTGACACCCCTCCCTATTCTATGAGGGAGAGGTCCCATACAAATGAAACACAATTTTCGCACAGCTCTAGAACCAATCAAGAAAATACAACCAAATTTGGTATGAGATTGTTTTGAGAGGTAACAAATATGTCCATAATGGTTCGACGCCCCTCCCTCTTCTGGAAGCACATGTTTCTGCACAAATTACCGCACATCTCGCGAACTTATCAACTAAATGGAACCATATTTGGTGATTGAAAGTTTACAGTGGTAACCAATATGTTCCGTAATTGACCTCAGGCAACATTTTGGATTGTATTGTATTGAATATCCGGATCTAGAATGATACACAGGAGCTCAAATCGACCACAGATACCATTTTGAATTCTAAGATGGCGACTTCCGGTTTCTGAAAAACAGCTGAAAATGACCAAATACCACCCAATATGAGTATCTCCGGAGCCAGAATGTTGCAAGAAGCTAAATATTGACTTCAGACACCACTATGAATTGTAGGATGGCAACTTCTGGTTTCTGAAAAACAGCCAAAAATGGCCGATTTCCGCCTAAAATGAGTATCTCCGGAACTAGAATGATACACAGCAGCTGAAATCGACCACAGAACCCATTTTGGATTCTAGGTTGGCGACTTCCGGTTCCTGGGAAACAGCCACAAATTATCGAATAACATCCAATGTGGGTGTTTCTTCAATCAGAATGACGCTCAGAGACCAGAAATTATCTTAAATACCATTTTGAAATCCAAGACGGCGACTTCCGGTTTGTGAAAAACAGTCTAAAATAACCAATCAGGCACCATTTTGAATTGTTTAATGGCAACTTCTAGGACACAGTCGAAAATAACCGAATAATACTCAATATGGATATCGAGATGATGCATAAAAACCAAACATTGACCCTGGACACTATTTTGAATTTGAAGACGACCACTTTTAGTTTCTTGAAAACAACCAAAAATACCTCCCAATATGGGTATTTCCGGTGTCAGATTGATGCCAGAAAATCTGCTGAAAATGACCGAATTCCACCCAATATGAATATATTCAGAATTAAGGCGATGTACAGAAGCCAAAAGTCGAGGATAATGTCATTTCGATAAAACCAGTCATTTCAAACGATTTGTTATTTGACTTTGATCATATCCTATGGCCGATTCTCCGTGAATTTGCAGACTTTAAACACATCGCAAGGAATCAACGAATTTGGAACGTTCAAATAGTACGATACCGCATTTAAATTATATTGAGGTCACAAATATCGATCAAAGCAGGTATCGTTTTAAATAGTCTTTGAATTTCTTTTTTTTCCATAACTTTTGAGCCACATATCAAATTGTTATGAAATTTGTTATTTGTAAGTTTGAGAGATGACTCGTTCGTATGACACTAGTTATGTTCAAATAAGTCATGTAATTTCTGAGATAATAGATTTTCGTTGTTTTATTAACAATTTAATAACGATTACTTAAGTTCGATTATAATCAAATGAAATGGGAACGTATAGAGCAGCCAAACTTTGAAACCACGTGTTCAATCATAATTCATCAGTTAACGCTTAACTAGTCCGCTCGTCTGATAATAATGTTGATTGTGTAGTTTCTGAGATAATGAAGTTTCGTGATTTTCACATTTCGGTACATTAGAGACGAAGTTACATTTCGATTACAGCAAAATTCAATAGAGTGTTATGAGGCAGCTAGACTTATCAATTGACATTAATTTTGTGGAAATCGGTTCAGCCATCTCTGAGAAAAGTGAGTGAGTCCAAGTAGTCTTCGGAATATGTACCTTTTTAAAGCTGGATTTCACATTTTTAAACATAACAGTCAAAGTAATAGTCCGATTGCAAAACAAATCAACAGGGTCTTATGGGGCAACTAGACCTTCCATTTGACACTGATTTTATGGAAATCAGTCCAGCCATCTCTGAGAAACATGAGTGAGATTAAACTGTCTTTAGAACACGTTTTTGTTCGTAACTTTTGAACCACTAGTTCAATCTTTATAAAATTCAAAAGTTAAGAGTTTTCAAGGTAGCACGTTCATTTGAAACCAATTTTGTTCAAATCGGTTGTGTGGCTTTAGAGATAATGATGTTTCATGATTTTTACATTTTGATACATAACCTCTAAACTAAAATTCCGATTACAATAATGTTTAATAGGGTCTTATGGGACAACAAGACCTTTCATTTGCAATTAATTTCATGAAAATCGGTCCAGCCATCTCTGAGAAATGTGAATGAGAATAAAAATCTGCATATACACACACACACACACTTACACACACACACATATACACACACACACACACACACACACACACACACACACACACACACATACAGAAAATGCTCAGCTCGTCGAGCTGAGTCAAGTGATATATGCCATTCGGCCCTTTGGAGCACTTTTATATCTTCGGTTTTGCAAGTGATTGCTATACCTTTCTAGGAGAAAGGCAAAACATGTCCAGTTATTCAATTTTTCATGAAACCTAATCCTTTTATATTTTTTGCAGGTTCCTCAGGGCCTAAACTATAAGGGAAAAGTTCGTTTCGGGTTGATTGTCTTCAAGTTATTTTCCTAAAAAAATTCTATCCTTTGGAAAAAAGTTAAAAGGTATGTGCTTGAGTGCACAAACGTAGGCTTGCCGTGGGACTATGGTGGTTGTAAAGATTCAATTCTGCCATAACCATACTGTATAACACACACCAAACGTACAAATACTATACATAATAATCCATAAACATTTCACAAAAAAAACACATACACCTGTCACAAACCACAGCATACAAATGCCAATACCCACATGAACTGCCCATAAATGCATAACAGTCCCTTGTAATTTCTCATCACTTTTTCTTAAACCTCAAAAACTTCTTCACATACCCGGTGCTCTCAAAAAATCACAAGAACAAGCTTTTTGTTGCTAAATTGATACACTACTCACTACTCACACACACACACTACTCACACGCACACGCTACTTACTTACACATACACGCACACGCCACTCACACATACATGTCCTTTTATAGCGTCACTCAGTAGTGCATTCACATAGCAGTTTTTGCCTTTCTCCTAGAAAGGTATAGCAATCACTGGAAAAACCAAACGTATAAAAGTGCCTCAGAGGGTCGAATCTCGTATATCAATCGACTTAGTTCGACGAGCTGAGCATTTTCTGTATGTGTGTGTGTGTGTGTGTGTGTGTGTGTGTGTGTGTGTGTGTATGTGTGTGTGTGTGTGCGTGTGTGTGTGTATGTATGTAACGGTCTCCCAATCTCACGCGATTTTCTCAGAGATGGCTGGACCGATTTTCATGAAACTAATCGCAAATGAAAGGTCTAGTTGCCCCATAATACCCTATTGAATTTTATTGTAATCGGATTTTTAGTTTCGAGGTTATGTATCAAAATGTGAAAATCACAAAACTTCAATATCTCAGTAACTACACAACCGATTTGAACAAAATTGGTATCAAAAGAACGGGCTTGTTTTTTGGACCATTTGTAATTTTTCAGTATTTGGACATGTAGTTCAAAAGTTATGCAAAGAAACATGTTTCGAAGACTGTTTAATCTCACTCACTTTTCTCAGAGATGGCTGAACCGATTTTCACAAAATTAGTGTCATATGGAAAATCTTGTTGCCCCATAAGACCCTATTGAATTTTATTGTAATTGGACTTTAACTTTGTTCGTTATGTATAATAATGTGAAATCAGGCTATGAAAAGAAACATTATCCTGAGACTACTTGAACTCACCCACTTTTCTCAGAGATGGCTGGACCGATTTTTACGAAATAAGTTGCAAATGAAAGGTCTAGTCGCCTGATAAGACCTTATTGAATTTTATTATAATTGGACTGTAACGTTGTCTTTTATGTAACGAAATGTGAAAATCACGAAACTTCATTATCTCAGAAACTACACAACCGATTGGAACAAAACAGGTATCAAATGAATATGCTGTCTCCAGAACCATCGATGATTTTTACAATGAATAAACATGTGGTCCAGAAGTTGTAAATATAAACGTTTTCCGATGAGTTCATATCATTCACGAATTATTGCCTTTCTTCAAGGAAGGTATAGCTATCTCTGGCAAAACCGAAGGTATACAAGTGCTCCAAACGGTCGAATGGCATATATCACCCAACTCAACTCAACTCAATGAGCTTAGCATTTTCTGTATGTGTGTGTGTATGTGCAAATTTTCAACCTCACTCGATTTGCTCAGAGATGACTGGACCGATTTTCAAAAAAAAAATTCAAATGAAAGGTCTAGTTGCCCCATGAAACCCTATTAAATTATATTGTAATCGGATTTTTAGTTTATATGTTATGTATCAAAATGTGGAAATAAAGAAAGTTTATTATCTCAGGAACTACACAACCGATTTTAACAAAATTAGTTCTAAATTAACGGGCTACCTAAAAATAACCCTTAACCTTCGAATTTTATAAAGATTGGACATGTGGTTTAAAAGTTATGGAAAGAGATGTGTTCTGGAGACTCTTTGATCTTACTCATATTTCTCAGAGATGGTTGAACCAATTTTCATAAAATCAGTATCATATGGGAGGTCTAGTTGCGCCCAGGGTTGATATTTGTTGACACTCTTGAGTGAAAGTGAAAAAAAGCATCCATAAACGTTATTTTTTTACAATCCTTTCAGAGTTCTCCCCTCCCGCTTTTTGCATGGAAGTAAACTGTCAAAACACCTTATCATATTTCATGCGATGGAAGCAAGACAACAAAATCAGTTTATCAGTTAACGAAGATTGTCAAGGCATCGGTCAGTGTCAGTGAAAAAGTGTTTCGGTGAGGTTCATTTTGGTTGAGTGGACTGTTTGTTTTTCTTTTTCGCCTTGAAGTGAAGACCATTTGGTTGGATTTGTCGTCAAATTTTATTCCGTAACCGTGAACGATGCGCGCGATCTATTTCATCTGAGTATAACAGCACGTTACTAGGACGAAAATCTAGTGAAAGAGTGCTGCGATCATTGGAAGTGAAAATTTAAAATGATTGGCTGTAATTTTCGAAGAATTTTGCTGGGGAAAATGACTTTTATCAGCATTGGTTGCGCCATAAGACTCTATTGATTTTTGCCTTTCTCCTAGAAAGGTATAGCAATCTTTGCAAAAACCAAACGTATAAAAGTGCTCCAAAGGGTCGAATGTCGTATATCAATCGATTTAGTTCGACAAGCTTAGCATTTTCTGTATGGGTGTGTGTGTATAGGTGTGTGTGTGTGTATGTATGTATGTAACGCTCTCCCAATCTCACTCGATTTGCTCAGAGATGGCTAGTCCGATTTTCATGAAACTAATAATGCAAATGAAACTTCTAGTTGCCGCATAAGACCCTATTGAATTTTATTATAATCTTATCTGTTATGTATCAAAATGTAGAAATTGTGAAACTTCATTATCTCAGAAGCTACACAACCGATTTGAATAAAATTGGTTTTAAATAAACGGGCTTCCTAAAAAACCCTTAACTTTTGAATTTTATAAAGATTGAACTAGTGGTTCAAAAGTTACGAACAAAAACGTGTTCTGAAGACAGTTTAATCTCACTAATGTTTCTCAGAGATAGCTGGACCGATTTTCATAAAATCAGTGTCATATGGAAGGTACAGTTGCCCCATGATACCGTATTGATTTTTTCTGCAATCGGATTATTACTTTGCCTGTTGTGTTTAAAAATGTGAAATCCAGCTATGAAAAGAAAAAAATATTCCGAAGACTACTCAAGCTCACTCACTTTTCTCAGAGAATGTTGAACCGAAATTAGTGTCAAATGTAAGGTCTTACTTCCTAATAACACCCTATTAAATTTTACTGTAATCGGACTTTAACTTCGTCTGTAATGAATCAAAATGTGAAAATCACGAAACATCATTATCTAAGAAACTACACACCCGATTTGAACAATACTGATATCAGATGAATGGGCTAGTTAAGGGTTAACTGACGAATTATTATGATTGTACACGTGGTTCAAAAGTTGTGAAAAGCAAGTCATATTCAATATAGAAAAAACAAAAACTCACTATAAACAATCGAATCAAAAATCACAAGAAGGTTGTATGCAAAGCCACGACCGCAAGGTTGAAGTAGAATACTTTTTACAAGAAAGATAACCCGGCTGCTTGCGTGTCAGTCATTTTTTCTAGTAAATAAACGTTGACCGTTCATTGGCAGTATTGTAATTTCTTTTTGTCTGATATTTTGAATGAAGTTCATTGAATATTTTTAAATTTTGTGCAAATGAGAAGTTGAAGTGCTGCCGAATTGTAATATGCACATTTAATACGACATCATTAAACGGGAACGGAACAAAGGCTACGGATATGCAGAACGCGAATGCCGGCGCGATGCGATTCGCCTTACCGTGGTGAAATGTACAGCTTTTTTTAAGGCGAAGTAGAGCTATACATTTCAACAGACTTCGTCTTGCCGAATCGCATCGCGCCGTTATTTGCGTTCTGCATGACCGTAGCCAAACACTAAGCGACGCAAACACGTAATAATAATCAGAGTATGCATGTAGATGAAGATAATTAACTTTGGATTATGGCGCAAAACGAGAAAATATTAACTCTTCAAATAATCATTTGTGTTCTTCAAATTTCAGTTGTTCAGTTTAATATCCGATGAAATGTTTGATTATTATCTGATGAAGCTCTTATACAGGCCAAATGATGCACTCCCAATTTACTAGGTCCATAACTCTGCCGACCGTGCTTGGGAAAGCGCGGTATAACGACCAATCAGAGGTAGAATTTTGTGTTTTGACAAGGCTTAAGAGTTTTCAATAGTACAATAGTTCGAATGATAAAATTGCGATTTCATGCATTTGGTAGGAATCTTAGAAGGTTTTCTAATCGATTGCCGCAAAAACGAAGGAAATCCATCGAAAACTAACCGATTTATTAGCATTTGAAGTTTTTCTCACTTTTTTCAGTTTTAGATTTTCATTTCACATCCCTATGTAGCCGAACTTCCTGAGAGAAGTATTCTAATTCAACATTAAATCTTCATTAATTCATTTGTTGTCCTTAATAAGGACAATTGTTCAATTTATTATAGGATGTAGTGTTTATCTTACATCTCTGTGTTACCTTGATAGTGAGGACTAAGGCGCACGGTCAACACAATGAGAAAGGTGTTTTCACATTGAAAACTAGACACGGCTTTACTGGAGGAAGTGTTGGCAAATGCAACTACCGCTAACACCACCGCTATCATACGAAAGCGCGTCGTTTCATGTGGGGAATATCAGCAACGAAAAATGACGCGCGTCTCAGCATAACCCGAACTGTTTCGACGTGCTGCTCCCATTTACCTTTACATCGGCCTCAGGGAAGTACCGGCTGCATCTGCATCCACCGCTGAGGCTGTCACTATACTGCTATTGGTACCAAAAGCTATTAACTCTTCAAATAAGTGTTTTATTTGTTCTCAAAAGAACAATTGTTGAATTCAAAATCAGATTTACGCAATCGCATCTCTGTAATATTACCGACAATAATATTCTTCTGAACAAAATGATACAACTTTCCCATTAGGCCTCTGCCATAATAGACGCGAAAAGCGACGCGAACCGATTCGCTCGGCTGTAGGTTAATGTACAGCCATCAGTAGAGCTGTACATTAACCTACGGCCGAGCGAATCGGTTCGCGCCGCTTTTCGCGTCTACTATGGCAGAGGCCTTAGAGAAAGTTGCTGGCTGATGTATTCACTTCATGCAAGCCTGCTGCTTGATGCTTCCCGCTACCACACTGAAACAGCATTTTAGTGAAGGGAGTGTCGTTGCATCTGACCCTGCTACTATCGATGCTGATATACCCGCTGCAACAGCTACGCTATGCATAGCCATGCCACAGTTGTGGCCGCTATACGCTGGCCCAACTGCTGAGCAACTTCAACGCTATCCGTAGCCATGCCACAGTTGTGGCCGCCATTGGTATCCGCTGTACCTGCATCTGCTGGCCCTGCTGCTATCGATGGTGAGATCCGCTGAACTGCTACGCTTATCCGCAGCCATGCCACAGTTGTGGCCGCTATCCGCTATCGATGGTACCCACTGCTCGCTCCCGCTGCTGCTAAGGGAGGACTGCTGTCGTCGCTGTTCAGAACTATTATGAGCGGCTTCGACTAAAACAGGCTCTTATATAGGGATGAAAATAGGAATGAATTATTTTTCGTACGTGGTGGAATGATATAACTTGAAAAATATGTGTGACTTCACTCCGGCTCAGAGCGATCATTTGATAAGCTCCACCTCTTTTTTCAGTTTCTAAAGTTTTTCCTCAGTTTCGTAGCACGGATGCACAAAAATGATTTCTTGTCGAGCCGGACCGATAGCACTCTTATTGAAGCAACAAAATAACATGTTTTGTATCGTGTTATGCAGCTTGGTTGAAGAAAATGTTCCCGTCCCCGTGTCGCATGTAAGCAGATTATTGCGTTCAGTAGACAGTAGATAGTGTATCCAGCGAATAAACACCGATGGTGCTCTCACACACGCAACGGTTTTAACCCGTATCTTATTGCGGTTTGTAACATCAAGCGATTTCGTTTGCTCGCTGTTGCGTGTTGCATCATGTTACAACTTGGCAGCTGGGAGACGACGAAATTCTGTTTATGCTGATTGATTGAATCGACTTCATATTAGCTCTGCATAGTCGAACTAACTGCTTTTGTGAATGCGTACTAACAGGGCAGTTAATTATTCAATGTCGGTTATGCTGATCGCGCCTTTGCGCTGCCCCTACAGTGGGGGGTTTACTAAATAAAGTGAAAGTAAAAATTTTACAACTACAACAGAATTTGATTGCAACCCGCACAGAATGTCTGCTTGTGTTGATGCCAGAAAATTATTAACCTTCAATTATTTTTTTATTTGCCTTGAAAAAAGCATGTTGCGGTTCAAAATCGGTTGCTAATTACAACCTTTGAGCTGCCCTAACATTGGGGGAATTAAGATACACGGACAACATGCACTGTGGAAGCTATTTCACATTCAGTAAATTAGACGGGTGCGACAAATTTGAATTGCTAGGATGCAACACTGAATGCTTGCTTGCGTTGAAAAAAATTATTAACTTTCAATGACTTGTGTATTTGCCTTAAAAAAGGCATTTTGATTTTCGAAATTGGATTTCCTGATGGCAATCTTCATGCTGCCCCAACACGGGGGGAATAATGGCAGTCTGGCGACACACGCTGAGAAGAACCGCGCTGCTCCTGAGACGTGATGACCAACCACAGGGCAAGTGATTTGTTTAATTTGAAGGCAACCACAGGCGCAACCGGCTGCTATGGTCTGTTACTGCTGACTCAGCAGTAACAGACCATAGCAGCAGTGCTGAGTGCCGATATCTGCTGTTACTGCTGTCAACGTTGTGGACGGTCCATCCAGTTCACCTTCCGAATGTAGCTAGTTTTCGCAGAAACACTCTTTTATAGCCGAAGGGTGCTACGTAATAGGCCGCGCCTTTCAGTTCAGGTTTACCATTTCCTTATATTCTTTGAACGAATTATTCCACAATTCGCATTTGATTTTTGTATCGAGCGAATAAACACCGATGGTGCTCTCACACACGCAACGGTTTTAACCCGTATCTTATTGCGGTTTGTAACATCAAGCGATTTCGTTCGCTTACTGTTGCGTGTTGCATCATGTTACAACTTGGCAGCTGGGAGACGACGAAATTCTGTTTATGCTGATTGATTGAATCGACTTCATATTAGCTCTGCATAGTCGAACTAACTGCTTTTGTGAATGCGTTCTAACAGGGCAGTTAATTATTCAATGTCGGTTATGCTGATCGCAGCCTTTGCGCTGCCCCTACTAAATAAAGTGAAAGTAAAAATTAGACAACTACAACAGAATTTGATTGCAACCCGCACAGAATGTCTGCTTGTGTTGATGCCAGAAAATTATTAACCTTCAATTATTTTTTTATTTGCATTGAAAAAAGCATGTTGCGGTTCAAAATCGGTTGCTAATTACAACCTTTGAGCTGCCCTAACATTGGGGGAATTAAGATACACGGACGACATGCACTGTGGAAGCTATTTCACATTCAGTAAATTAGACGGGTGCGACAAATTTGAATTGCTAGGATGAAACACAGAATGCTTGCTTGCGTTGACAAAAATTATTAACCTTCAATGACTTGTTTATTTGCCTTAAAAAAGGCATTTTGATTTCCGAAATTGGATTTCCTGATGGCAATCATCATGCTGCCCCAACACGGGGGGAATAATGGCTGTCTGGCGACACACGCTGAGAAAAACCGCGCTGCTCCTAAGACGTGGTGACCAACCACAGGGCTAGTGCTGCTGCTAAGGAAGGACGACTGCTGTTGTCGCTGTCTAGAACTATTATGAGCGGCTCCGGCTGAAACAGGCTCTTATATAGGTCAAATAGCATGTTTTCAATTGCAAGGTATATGATTCTGTCGACCGTGCTTGGGAAGCAAGCATATAACGACCAATCAGAGGTCGAATTTTTCGTTTTGACAAGGCTTGACTATTTTCAATAGTACAATAGTGTGAATAATAAAATTACAATTATCTTATTTTGGGAAGATTCTTAGAAGATTTTCCAATCTATTGCTGCAAGAACGAAGGAAATCCATCGAATACTAACAGATTTATTAGCATTTGAAATTGGACATGTTTTTCACTTTTTTCGGTTTTAGATTTTCATTTTACATCCCTATGTAGCCGAACTTCCTGAGAGAAGTATTCTACTTCAAAATTATACCTTAACGAATAATATACCGAGTCTGCATATAATCGAGTCTAACCTACATATGAGTACAGTGACGTTTCGATTATACCACGATCAAAAAAAAATCGGGTTATATATTTTAAAAATATTTATTTCATGTTATTCGCATGTGTTAATGTATGTTTATATATGTTTGAAGATTATGTTTTTTAAATGTTCGGTATGGTTTCACTGCCACCAATGTTTTGTTATTTTAGAGTGATAAATAAATCCAGCAAATATTATCAAGGGGTATTTTTTTCTGAAATAAAGTGTGTCGTGTAAATCTATTTTAACAAATAATAAGTACGAATGAGAAAGGCTTGGTCTGACCGCTAGGTGGAATAATTTAGTTTTTTTTCGGAACATCAATATTTCCTGGCCGTCTACACATTTTGGAAATATGGAAAGCACCAGCTTCCGTTCGTTTTCATGACAGCCGTGACCCAATTCACGGGTTGTAGGCAAAATTTATGATTGTTTCGACAACCGCTATTCTCAGCAATCCCGGACAAATAAGAGCTGATTATTATTATTATTATTATTATTATTATTATTATTATTATTATTATTATTATTATTATTATTATTATTATTATTATTATTATTATTATTATTATTATTATTATTATTATTATTATTATTATTATTATTATTATTATTATTATTATTATTATTATTATTATTATTATTATTATTATTATTATTATTATTATTATTATTATTATTATTATTATTATTATTATTATTATTATTATTATTATTATTATTATTATTATTATTATTATTATTATTATTATTATTATTATTATTATTATTATTATTATTATTATTATTATTATTATTATTATTATTATTATTATTATTATTATTATTATTATTATTATTATTATTATTATTATTATTATTATTATTATTATTATTATTATTATTATTATTATTATTATTATTATTATTATTATTATTATTATTATTATTATTATTATTATTATTATTATTATTATTATTATTATTATTATTATTATTATTATTATTATTATTATTATTATTATTATTATTATTATTATTATTATAATTATTATTATTATTATTATTATTATTATTATTATTATTATTATTATTATTATTATTATTATTATTATTATTATTATTATTATTATTATTATTATTATTATTATTATTATTATTATTATTATTATTATTATTATTATTATTATTATTATTATTATTATTATTATTATTATTATTATTATTATTATTATTATTATTATTATTATTATTATTATTATTATTATTATTATTATTATTATTATTATTATTATTATTATTATTATTATTATTATTATTATTATTATTATTATTATTATTATTATTATTATTATTATTATTATTATTATTATTATTATTATTATTATTATTATTATTATTATTATTATTATTATTATTATTATTATTATTATTATTATTATTATTATTATTATTATTATTATTATTATTATTATTATTATTATTATTATTATTATTATTATTATTATTATTATTATTATTATTATTATTATTATTATTATTATTATTATTATTATTATTATTATTATTATTATTATTATTATTATTATTATTATTATTATTATTATTATTATTATTATTATTATTATTATTATTATTATTATTATTATTATTATTATTATTATTATTATTATTATTATTATTATTATTATTATTATTATTATTATTATTATTATTATTATTATTATTATTATTATTATTATTATTATTATTATTATTATTATTATTATTATTATTATTATTATTATTATTATTATTATTATTATTATTATTATTATTATTATTATTATTATTATTATTATTATTATTATTATTATTATTATTATTATTATTATTATTATTATTATTATTATTATTATTATTATTATTATTATTATTATTATTATTATTATTATTATTATTATTATTATTATTATTATTATTATTATTATTATTATTATTATTATTATTATTATTATTATTATTATTATTATTATTATTATTATTATTATTATTATTATTATTATTATTATTATTATTATTATTATTATTATTATTATTATTATTATTATTATTATTATTATTATTATTATTATTATTATTATTATTATTATTATTATTATTATTATTATTATTATTATTATTATTATTATTATTATTATTATTATTATTATTATTATTATTATTATTATTATTATTATTATTATTATTATTATTATTATTATTATTATTATTATTATTATTATTATTATTATTATTATTATTATTATTATTATTATTATTATTATTATTATTATTATTATTATTATTATTATTATTATTATTATTATTATTACTATTATTATTATTATTATTATTATTATTATTATTATTATTATTATTATTATTATTATTATTATTATTATTATTATTATTATTATTATTATTATTATTATTATTATTATTATTATTATTATTATTATTATTATTATTATTATTATTATTATTATTATTATTATTATTATTATTATTATTATTATTATTATTATTATTATTATTATTATTATTATTATTATTATTATTATTATTATTATTATTATTATTATTATTATTATTATTATTATTATTATTATTATTATTATTATTATTATTATTATTATTATTATTATTATTATTATTATTATTATTATTATTATTATTATTATTATTATTATTATTATTATTATTATTATTATTATTATTATTATTATTATTATTATTATTATTATTATTATTATTATTATTATTATTATTATTATTATTATTATTATTATTATTATTATTATTATTATTATTATTATTATTATTATTATTATTATTATTATTATTATTATTATTATTATTATTATTATTATTATTATTATTATTATTATTATTATTATTATTATTATTATTATTATTATTATTATTATTATTATTATTATTATTATTATTATTATTATTATTATTATTATTATTATTATTATTATTATTATTATTATTATTATTATTATTATTATTATTATTATTATTATTATTATTATTATTATTATTATTATTATTATTATTATTATTATTATTATTATTATTATTATTATTATTATTATTATTATTATTATTATTATTATTATTATTATTATTATTATTATTATTATTATTATTATTATTATTATTATTATTATTATTATTATTATTATTATTATTATTATTATTATTATTATTATTATTATTATTATTATTATTATTATTATTATTATTATTATTATTATTATTATTATTATTATTATTATTATTATTATTATTATTATTATTATTATTATTATTATTATTATTATTATTATTATTATTATTATTATTATTATTATTATTATTATTATTATTATTATTATTATTATTATTATTATTATTATTATTATTATTATTATTATTATTATTATTATTATTATTATTATTATTATTATTATTATTATTATTATTATTATTATTATTATTATTATTATTATTATTATTATTATTATTATTATTATTATTATTATTATTATTATTATTATTATTATTATTATTATTATTATTATTATTATTATTATTATTATTATTATTATTATTATTATTATTATTATTATTATTATTATTATTATTATTATTATTATTATTATTATTATTATTATTATTATTATTATTATTATTATTATTATTATTATTATTATTATTATTATTATTATTATTATTATTATTATTATTATTATTATTATTATTATTATTATTATTATTATTATTATTATTATTATTATTATTATTATTATTATTATTATTATTATTATTATTATTATTATTATTATTATTATTATTATTATTATTATTATTATTATTATTATTATTATTATTATTATTATTATTATTATTATTATTATTATTATTATTATTATTATTATTATTATTATTATTATTATTATTATTATTATTATTATTATTATTATTATTATTATTATTATTATTATTATTATTATTATTATTATTATTATTATTATTATTATTATTATTATTATTATTATTATTATTATTATTATTATTATTATTATTATTATTATTATTATTATTATTATTATTATTATTATTATTATTATTATTATTATTATTATTATTATTATTATTATTATTATTATTATTATTATTATTATTATTATTATTATTATTATTATTATTATTATTATTATTATTATTATTATTATTATTATTATTATTATTATTATTATTATTATTATTATTATTATTATTATTATTATTATTATTATTATTATTATTATTATTATTATTATTATTATTATTATTATTATTATTATTATTATTATTATTATTATTATTATTATTATTATTATTATTATTATTATTATTATTATTATTATTATTATTATTATTATTATTATTATTATTATTATTATTATTATTATTATTATTATTATTATTATTATTATTATTATTATTATTATTATTATTATTATTATTATTATTATTATTATTATTATTATTATTATTATTATTATTATTATTATTATTATTATTATTATTATTATTATTATTATTATTATTATTATTATTATTATTATTATTATTATTATTATTATTATTATTATTATTATTATTATTATTATTATTATTATTATTATTATTATTATTATTATTATTATTATTATTATTATTATTATTATTATTATTATTATTATTATTATTATTATTATTATTATTATTATTATTATTATTATTATTATTATTATTATTATTATTATTATTATTATTATTATTATTATTATTATTATTATTATTATTATTATTATTATTATTATTATTATTATTATTATTATTATTATTATTATTATTATTATTATTATTATTATTATTATTATTATTATTATTATTATTATTATTATTATTATTATTATTATTATTATTATTATTATTATTATTATTATTATTATTATTATTATTATTATTATTATTATTATTATTATTATTATTATTATTATTATTATTATTATTATTATTATTATTATTATTATTATTATTATTATTATTATTATTATTATTATTATTATTATTATTATTATTATTATTATTATTATTATTATTATTATTATTATTATTATTATTATTATTATTATTATTATTATTATTATTATTATTATTATTATTATTATTATTATTATTATTATTATTATTATTATTATTATTATTATTATTATTATTATTATTATTATTATTATTATTATTATTATTATTATTATTATTATTATTATTATTATTATTATTATTATTATTATTATTATTATTATTATTATTATTATTATTATTATTATTATTATTATTATTATTATTATTATTATTATTATTATTATTATTATTATTATTATTATTATTATTATTATTATTATTATTATTATTATTATTATTATTATTATTATTATTATTATTATTATTATTATTATTATTATTATTATTATTATTATTATTATTATTATTATTATTATTATTATTATTATTATTATTATTATTATTATTATTATTATTATTATTATTATTATTATTATTATTATTATTATTATTATTATTATTATTATTATTATTATTATTATTATTATTATTATTATTATTATTATTATTATTATTATTATTATTATTATTATTATTATTATTATTATTATTATTATTATTATTATTATTATTATTATTATTATTATTATTATTATTATTATTATTATTATTATTATTATTATTGTTATTATTATTATTATTATTATTATTATTATTATTATTATTATTATTATTATTATTATTATTATTATTATTATTATTATTATTATTATTATTATTATTATTATTATTATTATTATTATTATTATTATTATTATTATTATTATTATTATTATTATTATTATTATTATTATTATTATTATTATTATTATTATTATTATTATTATTATTATTATTATTATTATTATTATTATTATTATTATTATTATTATTATTATTATTATTATTATTATTATTATTATTATTATTATTATTATTATTATTATTATTATTATTATTATTATTATTATTATTATTATTATTATTATTATTATTATTATTATTATTATTATTATTATTATTATTATTATTATTATTATTATTATTATTATTATTATTATTATTATTATTATTATTATTATTATTATTATTATTATTATTATTATTATTATTATTATTATTATTATTATTATTATTATTATTATTATTATTATTATTATTATTATTATTATTATTATTATTATTATTATTATTATTATTATTATTATTATTATTATTATTATTATTATTATTATTATTATTATTATTATTATTATTATTATTATTATTATTATTATTATTATTATTTATTATTATTATTTTATTTCTGCGATAACACACCGACGCGCCAAGGAGCTTGCCTGGATCACGTTATCACGAACAATATCGACCTACTGATCAATATTCAGCACTTTCAGTACAGCCTATTTGATCATGACACAATGTTTATCGAAGTTGAGTGCGCAATTGATCGAACGCCAGCCGAGAGAATAACACACACAAAGACTAATGTCCATTTAGTTCGTGAGTGTCTATTGCAGAATCTTCCTGACACAAATGCACGAAGCTCAGTTGACGCCAACTATTATGCTCTCATTTCTCACCTCCAAGCTGCGATAAGAGCCTCAACGAAGATTAAGGAAGCGAGAGATAGTCCTATAAAACAGTCGAAGCCATGGGTAGATAAAGAGATGAGTGACTGCATCCGTACAAAAAATTACTGGTATGCAAAACATCGCATGAATTCCAGAGATGAATACACTCATAACATATACCGCCACTGGGTAAATAGAGTGACTAAACTGAAACGAAAAAAAATCAGGCTGTACTATGCTAACTGCTTTGAACGTCAACGAAATAATGTAGCTGGCACCTGTGGAGTTATAAGGGAGATTCTGGGCAAAACTAAAACTAGATCTTCTAATACCTTGTCAGATCGGTTTACCAAACATGAAGATAAGAGACGCGCCGTTAGTGATGCAAATGAGTACTTTGCAACAGTGGGCAAAAATCTGGCAAACAACATTGTGTATACGGCCCTACCGCCCATAAGGATGCAAACAGGTCATCAGTTTACGCTGCAGGCTGCGCCTGAATCAACGATCCAACATGCGATTAACAATATGTCTACATCTAAAGCAGCGGGATATGATGCCGTTCAACCCAATGTTCTTAAGCAATGTAGTGATATTCTAATAAGCAACATTACAAGTGTTGTTAACTCATCGATTAACCAATCGCACGTCCCCAGCGAATTGAAAATTTCTAAAGTTGTACCTATACCGAAAACATCGACACCTGTTAACTTCTGCGATTATAGACCTATAAATATTCCCAGTGCAACTGATAAAATTCTGCAAAAAACAGTAAACACACAGCTAACTGAGTATCTCGAAAAATACGACTTACTTTCGTCGCGACAGTATGGTTTTCGGCCACGATCCAACACACAAACGGCCCTTTTTGATGTTGTGACAGAAATTCAAACGCATTGTGATAAAAAGGAAAAAGTAGCGGCAGTATTTCTAGACTTATCCAAAGCATTCGACACCTGCGATAAAAGAATATTACTACGACGATTAAGCGAACTTGGCATCAATGGAAGTAGTCAACGGTGGTTCGAAAGTTTTTTGAATCAACGCCAGCAGTACGTAAGTGATAAAGGCTTCGACAGTGTTTTGCAATCAGTGGAATACGGCGTGGTGCAAGGCAGCATCCTTGGGCCAACATTGTTCAACTGTTACGTTAACAACTTGAAGGATATTCCTCTACATGGCACCCTTTTCATGTACGCAGATGACATCGTACTCGTATATGCCACAACCACTACTGAACAACTGCAAACGTTGATTAATGAGGATCTGGAGCGACTGCTGCGGTGGATGAATCAACATAAATTAACACTCAACGCTGCGAAAACAAAATATATGTTGTTCAATGACAACATGGGATCCACACTGAATATTTTATATAATGGTGAACAAATCGAACTAGTTCAAAACTTCAAATACTTAGGTGTGTGGTTTGACAGTGAACTGAAATGGATTTACCACATTAGAGAACTAAATAAAAAGCTCTCTCAAGTAGCAGGAGTCTTTAAAAAGATATCGGATTGTATACCTATTGAGACAAAACGGAATCTTTACTTTTCGCTTTTTCATAGCCATCTGATCTACGGCATAGCTACATGGGGAGCAGCAAACGCTACGGCAATGAAGAGCCTGCAAACTACACAAAACAAAGCCATTAAAAATTTATTTGGTCTTCACCATCGAGCTCCAACAGCCTTTATTCATGATAGTCAACGCTTACTCACGGTTAAAAGTATCCACACAGTTGCGGCATGTACCCATATCCATCAGATACTGGGAAGAAGTATCCATACCAACACCGATCTTACTAGGGGAGAAGACAGACACCACCACTTTACCAGAAGAAGGAGACATCTAAGGTCTAACAGAGTTAACACCCGAACCTTTGGACAAAACTCTGCACTGTACAAGGCGACTACTCTCTACAACTCTCTTGGAGAAGCCATAAAAGCATTACCGCTAGAAAACTTCAAAAGACAACTTAAAGTCATTTTATGTAACACCCAATTTTAATACGCTGTTTGTTCTATTTGCTTTCATTGTTCCTTATTGCAAATTGTGTTTTATGTTTTATGTTATTTATATCTAAGAATAAGTACTAATAACGACATTATGTACAGATTAGTCAGTCTCTACGAGCTAAAAGCTCACAGACAAAATCAATGAATAAATTCAATTCAATTCAATTCAAAAAAAAAATTCAATTATTATTATTATTATTATTATTATTATTATTATTATTATTATTATTATTATTATTATTATTATTTTTATTATTATTATTATTATTATTATTATTATTATTATTATTATTATTATTATTATTATTATTATTATTATTATTATTATTATTATTATTATTATTATTATTATTATTATTATTATTTTTATAATTATTATTATTATAATTATTATTATAATTATTATTATTATTATTATTATTATTATTATTATTATTATTATTATTATTATTATTATTATTATTATTATTATTATTATTATTATTATTATTATTATTATTATTATTATTATTATTATTATTATTATTATTATTATTATTATTATTATTATTATTATTATTATTATTATTATTATTATTATTATTATTATTATTATTATTATTATTATTATTATTATTATTATTATTATTATTATTATTATTATTATTATTATTATTATTATTATTATTATTATTATTATTATTATTATTATTATTATTATTATTATTATTATTATTATTATTATTATTATTATTATTATTATTATTATTATTATTATTATTATTATTATTATTATTATTATTATTATTATTATTATTATTATTATTATTATTATTATTATTATTATTATTATTATTATTATTATTATTATTATTATTATTATTATTATTATTATTATTATTATTATTATTATTATTATTATTATTATTATTATTATTATTCGTATTATTATTATTATTCGTATTATTATTATTATTATTATTATTATTATTATTATTATTATTATTATTATTATTATTATTATTATTATTATTATTATTATTATTATTATTATTATTATTATTATTATTATTATTATTATTATTATTATTATTATTATTATTATTATTATTATTATTATTATTATTATTATTATTATTATTATTATTATTATTATTATTATTATTATTATTATTATTATTATTATTATTATTATTATTATTATTATTATTATTATTATTATTATTATTATTATTATTATTATTATTATTATTATTATTATTATTATTATTATTATTATTATTATTATTATTATTATTATTATTATTATTATTATTATTATTATTATTATTATTATTATTATTATTATTATTATTATTATTATTATTATTATTATTATTATTATTATTATTATTATTATTATTATTATTATTATTATTATTATTATTATTATTATTATTATTATTATTATTATTATTATTATTATTATTATTATTATTATTATTATTATTATTATTATTATTATTATTATTATTATTATTATTATTATTATTATTATTATTATTATTATTATTATTATTATTATTATTATTATTATTATTATTATTATTATTATTATTATTATTATTATTATTATTATTATTATTATTATTATTATTATTATTATTATTATTATTATTATTATTATTATTATTATTATTATTATTATTATTATTATTATTATTATTATTATTATTATTATTATTATTATTATTATTATTATTATTATTATTATTATTATTATTATTATTATTATTATTATTATTATTATTATTATTATTATTATTATTATTATTATTATTATTATTATTATTATTATTATTATTATTATTATTATTATTATTATTATTATTATTATTATTATTATTATTATTATTATTATTATTATTATTATTATTATTATTATTATTATTATTATTATTATTATTATTATTATTATTATTATTATTATTATTATTATTATTATTATTATTATTATTATTATTATTATTATTATTATTATTATTATTATTATTATTATTATTATTATTATTATTATTATTATTATTATTATTATTATTATTATTATTATTATTATTATTATTATTATTATTATTATTATTGTTATTATTATTATTATTATTATTATTATTATTATTATTATTATTATTATTATTATTATTATTATTATTATTATTATTATTATTATTATTATTATTATTATTATTATTATTATTATTATTATTATTATTATTATTATTATTATTATTATTATTATTATTATTATTATTATTATTATTATTATTATTATTATTATTATTATTATTATTATTATTATTATTATTATTATTATTATTATTATTATTATTATTATTATTATTATTATTATTATTATTATTATTATTATTATTATTATTATTATTATTATTATTATTATTATTATTATTATTATTATTATTATTATTATTATTATTATTATTATTATTATTATTATTATTATTATTATTATTATTATTATTATTATTATTATTATTATTATTATTATTATTATTATTATTATTATTATTATTATTATTATTATTATTATTATTATTATTATTATTATTATTATTATTATTATTATTATTATTATTATTATTATTATTATTATTATTATTATTATTATTATTATTATTATTATTATTATTATTATTATTATTATTATTATTATTATTATTATTATTATTATTATTATTATTATTATTATTATTATTATTATTATTATTATTATTATTATTATTATTATTATTATTATTATTATTATTATTATTATTATTATTATTATTATTATTATTATTATTATTATTATTATTATTATTATTATTATTATTATTATTATTATTATTATTATTATTATTATTATTATTATTATTATTATTATTATTATTATTATTATTATTATTATTATTATTATTATTATTATTATTATTATTATTATTATTATTATTATTATTATTATTATTATTATTATTATTATTATTATTATTATTATTATTATTATTATTATTATTATTATTATTATTATTATTATTATTATTATTATTATTATTATTATTATTATTATTATTATTATTATTATTATTATTATTATTATTATTATTATTATTATTATTATTATTATTATTATTATTATTATTATTATTATTATTATTATTATTATTATTATTATTATTATTATTATTATTATTATTATTATTATTATTATTATTATTATTATTATTATTATTATTATTATTATTATTATTATTATTATTATTATTATTATTATTATTATTATTATTATTATTATTATTATTATTATTATTATTATTATTATTATTATTATTATTATTATTATTATTATTATTATTATTATTATTATTATTATTATTATTATTATTATTATTATTATTATTATTATTATTATTATTATTATTATTATTATTATTATTATTATTATTATTATTATTATTATTATTATTATTATTATTATTATTATTATTATTAGTTATTTATTTACATTCATCGGACATATTTGTCTACATGAACACCACGTACTAAAAATGGTTAGAAGGTAAAATTTGCTACACGATCATGAAACACTCTAACACTAACATTGAAGTCAAACAAATGATAACATGAATTAGACAGAAAACACATATGTTTAATCGGTTCGTGCTGTGCATAGTCAGTCCGATGTTGTTGGAGTTGCAGGAAGCTGCGCTGTCTCAGTGGTCGAGGAATGATGTTTAAATTAATCTGAGCAAGAATCCATGGTGCACTTACGTCTCCTGAGAGAACCTTGGCCAGAAAGATGGTCCCCAGGATTTTTTGCCTCTTTTGCAGCGTATCCATACCCAGCAAGTGGCGACGGCTTTCGCAAGATGGAAGATCGCTAGTGTTTTGCCAGGGTAAAAATCGCAGGGCGTACCTTACGAACTTTGCTTGAATTCTCTCGATTCTGCTGATCCAGACGTTGAAAAAAGGGGTCCAGACTATAGCTGCTGTTTCAAGTATGGATCGCACTAAACTAAAGTACAGTGAGCGTAAACAATAGGGATCACGGAATTCAGAGGCTAATCGGAAAATAAATCCTAAATTTCTGCTGGCTTTACTGATAATGTAGGCGTAGTGTTCACGAAAGCTCATCTCGGAATCCAACAAGACACCGAGATCCTTCACGACCTTTACTCTTTCCAGCCCCTCAGTTCCAATGCGATAGTCCCAGTGGACAGGTATTCTTTTCCTAGTGAACGATATAACCATACACTTCTTTACGCTTATGGTTAGAAAGTTTCGCTCACACCAGTCTGCGAAGATATCGATGATCTGCTGCAGCTTTCGGCAATCGTCTAGTGTCTTCACAAGCCAATAAATTTTGAAGTCATCGGCGTAGACTAACCTGCAACCTTGAGGAACAGCATGACAGACGTCGTTGAAGAATAATGAGAATAGCAATGGCCCCAGGTTGCTTCCTTGGGAGACACCGGAGTAATTACTGAACGGAGCTGACTCGGAAGATCCTATTTTGACTCTCAGTTGTCGATTAGTCAAATACGATTCTATCCATTTAGTGACATTCGTTGCCACGCCTAGACGGTCCAGTTTTGCTAAGAGAATCCGATGGTTAACTTTGCCGAATGCTGAATTCAGGTCGATGTAGACTTTAACGATCTGAGATCCCTGTTCCATTGACTTTAGACACATAGAAGTAAACTGCACCAAATTTGTCGCTGTCGATCTCCCCGGAAAAAAAACCCATGTTGGTCTTGGGAAATATATGATTTTGCTGACCGTAACAATTCATCGCCAACAAGGATCTCAAACAGTTTGGATCCTGCACTTAGCGAAGTCACACCACGGTAGTTTGCTACATCACGCTTATCCCCCTTTTTGAACGCCGGAAACATAATGGATTTTTTCCACCTCTCCGGAAATACCGCCTGTGCAAGCGACTTATTGAAAATGGAACGCAGCGGACCGCAGATGGCCCGGGCGCATTTGATAAGAACTATCGCAGGAATTTCATCCGGTTCGGGTCTGGTAGATGATTTCAGTTTTCTGACACCATTCATGACATCCTCGTCTGAGAACTCACTGATGTTCATACTTAGAGCTCCTCTCGGTACGTCCCTAATGGCCAAATGAGTCTGATCTTGACTTACTGTCGTTTCATCGAATGCTCTGGAGAATTGTTTAGCGAATGTGTTGCATATGCCGTCTGCGTCTGTCGAATTTTCATCTCCCAAAAACATGCTTGACGGTAAACCTGCTTCTTTCCGCTTTTCGCTTACAAAAGTCCAAAAGCGCTTGGAAAACTTTTTCAGTGCACTCTGTTTTCGTGTTACATAACGAGCATATAGCCCACGGTTATAACTTTTGTACTTAGAGCTGGCGTTTTGAAACCTTCTTTTGGTGACCAGGTTACGGTTGTTGGAAAACTTTTTAAGAGCGTTGGCGCGTTTACGTTTTAGGTATCTAAGATAGTTATTAGACCAGGGCGGGCTTGGGCGAGGGCGACAAACGGGAACATGCTCTGTAAAAAGTTGCGTGAGAGTGGTAGTGAAGCACTGAACTGCTTCATCGATGTCATGCATGTTGTACAACGTTGCCCAGTCAACAGCTAAAAGTACTTCGTTCAGCTGCGCGTAGTTCGCTCTCGAAAAATCCAGCCGTCTGTGATCGTTAAGTTCTGTGAAAACCATACGGGGCAGGCATTTCAAAGTCGCTAGAATTGGAGGGTGCAATTGATCAACTGGTACTAGAGCTTCAGGTCTTTCAACGAGAGTACACATTGGTAACAAATCTTCGCTCACGAACAGTAAGTCAAGCGTACGGTTTAAACAGTTAACAGATATGCTGTTAATAAAGGTAATGCTAGGAGAAGTCGATTCAGAGGGTTCGGAGCAGTGATGGAAACGAAACGAATATGATGCAATCAACGTTTAATCTCCACATGTACACATCATGAAGTGTTACAGACCGCGACTAAACTTGAATCCTCTCAACACATAATGAAATGATGATATGGTGTGATGGTGTGTAGGTTTCTGGGAGAAAATAAACACATGACTAGACTTCATCTGCTCTGAGAAGCGATTCGCTCGTTGCGTTTGTCTCTCCATATGCCGGTCGTTAGGGGAACAAAGAATAGCTGCAGAAGAATATCATGTCGCCTGAGCAGCAGCAGAGGTGTGGTGCGGTGAGAAGGAAAGTGTGGGGGAAGGGACTACTTCGGCAGCGGTTGACTTGAGCGAGAGTAGGAGAGCATACATTGTCATTTTCTTTCTTTTTCTGACAAAAAATCTTATTCATGGGTAATAACATAACAAGATCTGATCGCTCTGTGTAACAGAGACGAATAACTTCATATACCGAGTTGTGCACATTGAGAACCATATGTAGTGGTGTACGCTAACGACAAGCAATATATCGTAAAAAGGAAAGCAAAGAGAGTGAACCAACAACGATACTTTGTTATTCGCATACTGACGACGATGTCAACGCATCTTAGGCTTCCTTTATATGTATTCAAAATCGCTGGAGGTGATTTTTTTCCATCGCTGGTTCGGAGTTAGCGTAACCTGTGCCTGTGGTACGCCAGCATAGATCAGGCAGATCGAAATCGCCAAACAAAAGATGATCGGTACGGAGATCGTTCGTCGTGACAACATTAGATATGGAGGCAGTAACATTCTCCATGATCCAAGTATTTCTGGACTGGTCCGGGGGTATGTATATTACACCCAAACAGATTAATCTGTCATTACATTCGATGTTTACCCACAACTGTTCGAGGTCGAACCAAATTTGCGCACAAAGTAAAACTGAGCGTATTTTTAGTGCTATAAGTACACCGCCTCCTCGGGATTTCCCCGTTGCGCCTGGATCTCGGTCTTTCCGATACACGGTATATTCTTCGGTATATTCCAAATAGTTGAGAAGAGTTGATGGTGTCGTTAAGCCACGTTTCTGTAAATATAACGACGTCATATTCCTGGTCCGATGCAGCGACAAACATGTCATCTATCTTCGTTCTTAAGCCTCTCACGTTCTGGTAAAAAATACTGAGCGGCTCGCCTGGTGCAGGACGGGCTGCAGCTTGAGTTACCTTCTCCGGAAGAGCCGGAAAAGTTGAGTTCTACTGAGAACGGGTGCAGTATCTTTTTTTGCTTTGGGTGGACATATACTGGTCAATAATTTACCTGGACCAGCCGGGTTATCGAGCTGGGTATTAACATCCATCGTTGATGACGAGCTGTAACTGCGAATTGATTGCTAGCTCGAAAAATCGATCCTTTGCTTCGCTCTCGCCAGACGCTTTCGATAAATTGGACAGTCGTTGCTCCATGCAGCATGCGCAACGTCGCGCAATTCATCGCTAATACAGACACGTTTTGCATTTTCTAGATGGCAGTTGACACACTTTTCAAATTCTGCATCACAGTCCACCGCCTTATGATTACCAGCACACTTCGGACAGCAAGCTGGTTTCGTACAAACCGCTGCCTTGTGTCGAAACTCCGAGCAGTTGAAGCAACGGAGGGCATCAGTTGCATCAACTATCGTTCCCAGCCAAGGTTGACACGCTGAAGCTTCATGAGTATCTTAAAGCCACAGGCATCTGTCTCGATAACAGCCGACATCTGATTAAATGTACGCTTTTCGTTTTTTATAACTCGAATCACTTTTAGATCAAATGTATCGATCAAATTATTTAGTTTTTTCAGGTTTGCCAGCGAACATTCCTCATTTATGCTCTCCGAGAAGCCGATGATTTTAACCCGGGGCTTCAATGGTTTTTGCACCTCTATGTTGTATCCATCCGCGAGAGCTGTCGTAGCTGCATTCAAAAGCTTTATGGCCATATCTTTTGATTCGCACCTCACCGCAACTTCACCTCACTGTCTAAGTTGCACTTCTTTTACAGCGAACACGATTGGATCGAACTTTGCACAAATGTCGGTTTTAGTTCTTTTAGCGGGCTGGTTTACTTTGGGTTTAAACAGAACGGTTTGCTCAATATTAGTAATGGTATTGGATTTCGTATGTTGGCTAACGGGGGTAACGGAGCCGTATGCTAGTAGTGCGTCTGAAGTGTTAGGACCAGTGCACAGTGGTTTAAAACGCGAAAAACGTGATCGTCAGCCTTTTGAGTATAAAAATGCCATTTAAATGCTACAGTGTATTCGACAAAGTTTTTGAAGATCTTAAAGGGCATCTTTTGATGTAAATAAATTTTTGATTAATTCACCTAAAAGTGAGATAAAAATTTTATTTTTTTATTTACTTATCAAATCAAAACGAAGTCTTTAGCAAAGTTGTAGACAATTTTATGTAGAAAAACTTTGCTGAAGACATTTTGGTTCTATCTTTCGAAAATCGACCACATACAGGTAGTTTTATACACAGACATCCTTAAAGTTTCTAAAAATCGAAAAATACCAAATAGCTTTTTCTGAAGTGATTTTAGAGGCCTACTATGTTCTAGACATTTTTTATATTTAAAAAAAACATCATTCTGCCGAACATACCTTGGGAAAATTTTCAACTTTTTCATAGGGCTTAGGACATTTTAAATAAAAAAAATGCACTTTTTCAAAATAAAATTTCTCGAAAAGCTGCAAAAACAACAGTTTTCACTCGAAAGACGGGGATTAGTACTAGCTTCCACAGGTGGTTTCACTAGTTTCTTGCACTCTCCTAAAGACTTGGGCGTGGGTGAAAAAATTAATTTTTTTTGTTTTTCGGCGTTTTTTCATGTTTTTTTCTTAAAAGATGTACAAAATCGAAACGAAATTTTATTTTGAAAAAGTGCATTTTTTTATCTAAAATGTCCTAAACCCTATGAAAAAGTTGATAATTTTCCCAAGGTATGTTCGGCAGAAGAATGATGTATTTTTTAAATATGAAAAAATATCTAGAACATAGTAGGTCTCTAAAATCACTTCAGAAAAAGTTATTTAGTATTTTTAGATTTTTAGAAACTTTACGGATGTCTGTGTATAAAACTACCTGTATGTTGTCGATTTTCAAGAGATAGAACCAAAATGTCTTCAGCAAAGTTTTTCTTCATAAGATTGTCTACAACTTTGTAGAAGACTTCGTTTTGATTTGATAAGTAAATAAAAAAAAATCACAAGAGAGTTATGTGCAAAGCCATGACCGTAGGTTGAAGTAGAATACTTTTACGAGAAAGATAACCCGGCTGCTTGCATGTCAGCCATTTTTAATAACCATTTATTATGCTCTTCCAAATACATTCAGTAGCTTTGAAAAAGGCTGATTGCTGCAATTGCAATTTTCATTCAATTATTGCATAAATGCTTCATGGTCGGATAGCGTGCGGTATCCGCTATGACATAATAAATTTTTCGAACGTTGTGGAATGATATAACTCGAAAAATAGGTGTGACTTAATTATTTCCAGTTATACCATTCTACAACGTTCGAAAAATTTTATTTCGTATGTCGTAATACTAATGTACGAAAAATACATCTCATTAATTCTGGCTCAGAGCGATCGTTTGATAAGCCCCGCCTTAATTTTCAGTTCCTACAGTTTCGTAACACAGATGTACAAAAATGATTTCTTATGGACATTCTGTCGAGCCGTACTGATAGAGCTCTTATTAAGGCAAAAAAATAACATGTATTGTGTCGTGTTGTGCGGCTTGGAAGAAGAAAATGTTCCCGTCCCCGAGTCGCATGAAAACAGATTGTTGCGTGTTTGATATTGCCGATGGTGGACATGAGTATGAAGGTCGAAATTCTGCTGTGATGTCAAACTTTAACTGTCTTCTTCAAGACGTTACATCGTTGTGAGTAAAGTGCTGTGAATTTTCTAAAACAGACTCAGCATCGTGAGCAGAACGTGCCGAACTTTTCTGTTTGAAATCGGATTTGTTTCGTATATACCGCTTGTTATGCACAGTATCAACAAGTCATAAAAAAACATCACACTGCTGTGCATTTGCAGCAGCATCAAACCTCAGTTGCAGTTTATTAATAACCATTCATTATGCCCCTCCAAAAACATTTAGTAGCCTTGAAAATGGCCGATTGCTGTAATTGAAATTTTCATTCAATTATTGCATAAATGCTTCATGGTCAGATATACCCTCTGCAACTGCTACGCTATGCGTAGCCATGCCACAGTTGTGGCCGCTATACGCTGCCATTGGTATCCGCTGTCCCTGCATCCGCAGGCCTAGCTGCTATCGATGCTGAAATCCGCTGCAACTAGTGCGCTCACACACACAACATTTATTTGACACGACATACTAGTGCTAGTGCTATCGCTGGTATCCACTGCACTGCTACTACTGCTGCTAGAGGGGACTGCTGTTGTCGCTGTCTAGAACTATTATCGTCGGCTTCGTGCAACACTGGCACAACTCAAAATTTTGCATTTTTGAGTTTTTGATGGCAAACGATGCGAAATCTAGTTAAGTTTCATCCCACGAAACCTTGTTTCAAAATTCCCTAAATATGAGTACAAGTGCCTTTGCTGCACAAATTGAAATTTCTCCATAAAGTTAGTAAAACTAAGGTTTCAACTTGGACAACGTGCTCATAATATGTGCATAATAGACCTAAAAGTGTTAAATGAGGATTGATAATCTTAAACTTTAACCCTCTAGTGCCCAATGCCGCCATTTGGCGGGCTTCAGCAAACCTCTAAAAAGCATCAATAAATACTTAAAAAGTGTTTATAATGCTTCATAGTGATTTTACCGAAGCCCGTCTAGAAATTAACTTGGGCACTAGAGGGTTAAAGTTTTCTTGAAAATCGAAAAATAAATTTTTGACGCAATTTTTAAACGCGTTTTTCTCCAAACTATGATTTTTGAGTTGTGCCAGTGTTGCACGAAGCTGACGTTAAGAGCGGCTACGGCTGAAACAGGCTCTTATATAGGCCTAATAGCATATTTTCAATTGCAAGGTATATGATTCAGTCGACCGTGCTTGGGAAGCAATCATATAACGACCGATCAGAGGTCGAATTTTTCGTTTTGACAAGGCTTGACTATTTTCAATAGAACAATAGTTTGAATGATAAAATTACAATTATCTTCATTTGAGAAGAATCTTAGAAGATTTTCAATCTATAGCTGCAAGAACGAAGGAAATCCATCGAATATTAACCGATTTATTAGCATTTGAAATTGGACATATTTTTCATTTTTTCGGTTTTAGATTTTCATTTCACATCCCTATGTAGCCGAACTTCCTGAGAGAAGTATTCTACTTCAAAATAAAATTTTTATCTCACTTTTAGGTGAATTAATCAAAAATTTATTTACATCAAAAGATGCCTCTTAAGATCTACAAAAACTTTGTCGAATACACTGTAGCATTTAAATGGCATTTTTATACTCAAAAGGCTGACGATCACGTTTTTCGCGTTTTAAACAACTGTGCAATGTGGGGAACTTGGGTGATTGGGGGAAGAACCAATCACGTGGAGGCATCTCTGCTTTTTTTCTTCGTCGCTTACGTTGGGTGATGAATGCGACGCCTATTGGCTGGCTGGCGTGAAATCATTTCGTCTATGTTTTTGAAGTCTGCCTTAGGGAAATATACCAGTCGTATGAAAAATGTATGTGGATATTCGACCTTAAATTTTTTCCGCAATTTTCACGGAGTAATAAGAAAATGGAAACTAAAATTATCATGTTATACGAATCTTGTATATTTTAGCTTTCCAACGGTATATTAACTATTGAAATCGGAACAGTTGTTTGAGCGCTATTAGCATCTAAAATCTTCCATTCCACCAACCAAAAACGTTACATGTTCAATCCAGTTTTCACAGAATGTAACTTAGTATAGTGAAGAAAGACATAGTCCCACGTCAAAATATTTTTCAAGTATATTTTGACATTCAATCAATAATAGTAGGTATTAAACCTGAAGCTATCACCAACTGAATACCATTTAAAGTTGGGAAATTTTATGGGGAAGAACAATGTCAAAGACTACATGGCTCTAAAGTAACTAGATTTTGAGTTATTCGTGATTCACTGTGAAATGAAAAGTTGAATTTTAATGTTTTCCTACAATAATCAAGGTCGAGTAAAAACAATTGAATAAATAGTATCAAGTTTACTAAAGGGGAGGAAATGTATGTAATTTAACTAGGATGCGAAAAATGAACAAAAAATTTCTGTTGATAAGAGGATACAAACATTTTATGTATTTATTGCACATTGTTTGGATATTCTCAATGTGCTCCCTAAAGGTAAGATTTTTATCATAAATTAGCCCTTAATATTTAACCTGGTCAGGCCCATTTAAGATTACACCGTTCATCTTTATACGTTTTTTTCCAAGGAAATCATATTTTTGTGTTGAATTGATGGTTTAGGAATTGTCAAGAAATTTCGTTAAAATCGATAGAAAAGTTTTCGAAAAAAAATCAAAACAAAATTCATTTGTTTGGTTTTCCACACAAGGGTACGATGAAGGTTAAATTCCACTAGGTCTGTGTATAATTATCACAAGGCCAATTGGGATCGATATCGTACCACGATCGAAGAAAGCTTCAATTGTGATATTGTTTTACAAAACAGTGCTGACATTGACGGAGCATTGGATGATTTGTGCAGTTTAATACTCAATGCCCGAAACTTGTCAGTTCCTAAAGCTAGAGTGAAATTTAATACACCAATCATTGACAATGAGCTTCAACTTCGAGTTCTTTGATATTGACGTCTCCGTTTGTTCTTCAAACGTTATACGTTTGAAGAACAAACGGAGACGTCAATATCAAAGAACTCGTGATCCTGCTTTGAAAGTTATTTTTGAAGATTTACAAACGAAAATCAAACATAGATTCACTTTCTTGCGAAATGAAAATTTCATGAGAGAAGTTGAACAACTAAAACCATATTCCAAACCTTTCTGGAAGCTTTCGAAGGTTCTTAAGAAACCTTCAAAGCCCATTTCGTATAATCAATAACCATAAAACGTGCCTAACTCTAGTTTGGGATATAGTCCCGACTGTATGGGGTATCGTTAAACCATCCGTTTATGGTTATTGAGTATGCGGGATTTCAGTCCTCAAGGATGGTGACCACATATTTCTGACGAATGAACAAAAAGCTCAAAAACTTGCTCAGCAGATCGAGAGTGTTCATAATTTCAATTTTAACGTAATGAGTCCTATTGAAAATTTCTTTGTGAGATGCTTTGAATTAGCATATTTTCCCTTAAATTTAAAAAAAATGCCAAAGTCACTCCAATTTTAAAACCTGAAAAAAATCCAGCTGAAGCATCAAGTTATCGTTCAATTAGTTTACTCTCTTCTATAAGCAAACTTTTTGAAAGAATGATTCTTAATAGAATGATGACACATGTCAATGAAAATTTAATTTTTGCAAATGAGCAGTTTGGATTTCGCCATGGAAATTCGACTACTCATCAGTTACTTAGAATAATAAATCTGAAGGTTATGCCACTGGAGCTGCTCTTCTAGACATAGAAAAAGCATTCGACAGTGTTTGGCATAAAGGTTTGATATCTAAAATGTCCAATTTCCGCTTTCCTCTTTACATCACAAAAATGATACAAAGTTACTTGACAGACCGCACTCTTCAGGTTAACTATTTGAATAGTAAATCTGATAGATTGCCTGTTAGAGCTCAAGGAAGTATCTTGGGCCCAGTCTTATATAATATTTTTTCTTCTGATCTTCCTGATTTACCACCAGGATGTGAGAAATCTTTGTTTTGTGACGATTTCCGTAAAAGGAAAAAGCCTTCAGTTCATATGCTTGTGTGTGTCTTGTCAGTCAGCTCCAGGCCGAAGTGTCCCTTGCTGTTCGAAGAAGTCGTCTCCATTCAACTCGGTCCATGGCTGCAGCTCGCCAGCCATGTCGTCTGCGGAGGCCCCGCAGGTCGTCTTCCACTTGATCGAGCCACCTTGCTCGCTGCGCGCCCCGTCGCCTTGTTCCAGTCGGGTTGTTATCAAGAACCATTTTCACCAGGTTGTCGTCCGACATCCTAACGACATGCCCAGCCCACCGTAGTCTCCCGATTTTCGCCGTTTGAACGATGAGTGGTTCTCCCAGCAGCTGATGCAACTCGTGGTTCATCCGCCTCCGCCATGATCCATCTTCAATCTGCACTCCACCACAGATGGTACGCAACACCTTTCGTTCGAAAACCCCAAGGGCACGTTGGGCCTTCACGAGCATAGTCCAGGTTTCGTGGCCGTAGAGGACTACCGGTCTGATCAGTGTTTTGTAGATGGTTAACTTCGTGCGGCGGCGGATTTTATTCGAGCGGAGTGTCCTCCGGAGTCCAAAGTAGGCACGATTTCCTGCCATAAGGCGTCGACGAATTTCTCTGCTGGTGTCGTTGTCAGCAGTCACCAGTGAGCCCAGGTACACGAACTCGTCTACCACCTCGATTTCATCACTGCTAATACGAATTCGTGGCGGGAGGTTGACACTGTCTTCTCTGGAACCGCTTCCTCTCATGTACTTGGTCTTCGATGCGTTTATGGCCAGCCCAATTCGTCCGACTTCAGCCTTCAGTCTGATGTACGTCTCCGTCATCTTTTCAAGGGTTCGTGCTACAATATCAATGTCATCGGCGAAGCCAAAGAGCTGAACAGACCTTCTAAAAATCGTGCCACTCGTGTCGATACCAGCCCTACGTATCACACCTTCCAAAGCGATGTTGAATAGCAAGCACGATAATCCATCACCTTGCCGTAACCCTCTTCGAGATTCTAAGTGACTCGAGAGTGTCCCCGAAACTCGAACTACGCACATCACCCCATCCATCGTCGACTTGACCAACCGTGTCAGTTTATCCGGAAAGCCGTAATCGTGCATAATCTGCCATAGCTGGTCTCGAACGATTGTGTCGTATGCCGATTTAAAATCGATGAACAAGTGATGTGTGGGCACGTTATACTCACGGCACTTCTGTAGGACCTGCCGTACCGCGAATATTTGGTCCGTGGTGGCGCGGGCACCCATAAATCCCGCTTGGTATTGCCCCACGAATTCCCTTGCAAACGGTGATAGTCGACGGCACAGAATTTGAGAGAGTACCTTGTAGGCGGCGTTCAGCAACGTGATTGCGCGGTAGTTGCAGCAATCCAACTTGTCATCTTTTTTGTAGATGGGGCACACTGTACTCTCTATCCACTCCTCCGGTACTACCTCTTCCTCCCAAATCTTGGCAATAACCCAGTGTAGCGCCTTAGCCAGTGATTCACCACCGTGTTTTAACAGCTCGCTGGGGAGTTGGTCAGCTCCAGCGGCTTTATTGTTTTTCAGCCGGCCGATCTCCTCTCTAACCTCCTGGAGGTCAGGGGATGGGATTCTGTCGTCATCTGCGCGTACACCGAGATCTACTACCACTCCGTTTCATATGCAGTAGGCTGCAAAAAAGTCTAATTATATTTTCTTCATTTTTGCAGAAATGGAAGATTTCTCCTAATGCATCAAAAACAAAATTGATTATTTTCCCCATAAACCAAGACTTACTTTTCTCAAACCCACCAATAATCATTTTGTTAAGATGAACGGTGTAATCTTAAATTGGTCTGACCAGGTTGAATATTAAGGGCTAATTTATGATAAAAATCTTACCTTTAGGGAGCACATTGAGAATATCCAAACAAAGTGCAATAAATACATAAAATGTTTGTATCCTTTTATCAACAGAAATTCTTTGTTCATTTTTCGCATCCTAGTTAAATTACATTCATTTCCTCCCCTTTAGTAAACTTGATATTATTTATTCAATTATTTTTACTCGACCTTGATTATTGTAGGAAAACATTAAAATTCAACTTTTCATTTCACAGTAAATCACGAATAACTCAAAATCTAGTTATTTTAGAGCCATGTAGTCTTTGACATTGTTCTTCCCCATAAAATTTCCCAACTTTAAATGGTATTCAGTTGGTGATAGCGTTAGGTTTAATACCTACCTACTATTATTGATTGAATGTCAAAATATACTTGAAAAATCTTTTGACGTGGGACTATGTCTTTCTTCACTATACTAAGGTACATTCTGTGAAAACTGGATTGAACATGTAACGTTTTGGTTGGTGGAATGGAAGATTTTAGATGCCAATAGCGCTCAAACAACTGTTCCGATTTCAATAGTTAATATACCGTTGGAAAGCTAAAATACACAAGATTTGTATAACATGATAATTTTAGTTTCCTTTTTCTTATTACTCCGTAAAAATTGCGGAAAAGTTTTAAGGTCGAACATCCTCATACATTTTTCTTACGATTGGTATATTTCCCTAACGCAGACTTCAAAAACATAGACGAAATGATTTCACGCATTTAGTCATTGGCTAGCTATGTCAGCCAATTGGCATCGCATTCATCACCCAACGTAAGCGACGAAGAAAAAAAGCAGAGATGCCTCCACGTGATTGGTTCTTCCCCCAATCACCCAAGTTCCCCACACTGAGTGACGCTATAAAAGGACATTCCGTGTTGAGAGAAGATCATTCCCTGGTGTGTGTGTGCATAACATGTGTGTGCATAAATGCATTTATGCGAGGTAAATATATTTATGACAGAATACTTGTATAGGCAACAAGTTCATTATTTTTCTTATTAGAACTTCAATTGATATTTCTATGATAGTGACCATAATTTTATGCTAGTTATTTTCAGCACTGAACTTGTTTTGCGTTTATTTGTAACATGGGACTGACCAAAACTCATGTTTTTCTTATCAATTTAGCAACAAAAAGCTTTTTCTTGTGATTTTTCGAGAGCACCGGGTATGTGAAGAAGTTTTTGAGGTTTAAGCAAAAAGTGATGAGAAATTACATGGGACTGTTATGCATTTATGGGCAGTTCATGTGGGTATTGGTATTTGTATGCTGTGGTTTATGACAGGTGTATGTGGTTTTTTGTGAAATGTTTATGGATTATTGTGTATGGTATTTGTACGTTTGGTGTGTGTTATACAGTATGGTTATGGCAGAATTGAATCTTTACACCCACCATAGTCCCACGACAAGCCTACGTTTGTGCGCTCAAGCACATACCCTCTAACTTTCGTCCAAAGGATAGAATTTTTTTAAGAAAATAAATTGACGATAATCAATCCGAAACGAACTTTTCCCTTATTGTTTGGACCCTGAGGAACCTGCAAAAAATATAAAAGGATTAGGTTTCATGGAAAATTGAATAACTGAACATGTTTTTTTAGATTCAACATAAGAAAAATAGATTTTTTTCAGTTGAAAACATCATTTTCTAGAGCTGCCGCCGAACAAAAGTTTGTTCGTAACATCATTTCCTATCATCTGGGGGGTGAACCCCCGGGATTTCAGACTTGATGCAATTTTGGGACACCCTATTGAGCATCCCAAGTAACAATTTCGCAGCCTTTTGGCATTTAATTTAATTTATAAGGGTTTTATAATGACAAGTTTCATGCTATTTTGCCTACAGATTGATTTTGACGAAGCAAAGCATTAATGCCTTATAATTTTGTTCGAGAATGTTTTAAAGTCCTTTTATAGTTCTGCGATAAATGCGAAAACGTTATGGGTTTTAAAAATATTATCATCGCGGCAAGTTTTGCCTTCATAAAACCACGCGGTAAAGCGGAATAAAATCAACACATTGGCAATTCATCGTAGTTGTGACATAGCATGCCCCAAGTTCGTTTTGTTATTACAAATGCCATTCGAAAACCATTCGGTGTTGAACTAGAGAAAAATGCTTTTACTGACACGTTTTGAGCCCTCGGAAGCTTTTTTGAATGCTTCTCATTTATTTCAAAGGAAGCGGGATTCAGCAAGAAACAGGCTGAGAAAAATTAAAACAAGTGGCGCATTTAAGCGAAAACTTAGACAAAATTTTTTGAAAATTCGTAACAGTGATACAATTACCCATCAATTGGAGCCATTCAAAAGCCTTTGCCATTAACCACAAAAAACCACTAGCACCATTTCACTTCCAGCTTTGTCGATTGAGGCTGATAGATCGTGTGATTTGAAGGATACCGAAAAAGCTGCTGGATTCAATAATCCGGTTACTGATAAGAAAAAATTTCCTAAAAGTTCATGCAACCAACACTTTGAAATTTATGCTTCTCAAAGGGACGAACACGAAGAATATGCCAACAACGATGCAACAGAATTTGAAAAAAAAATGACATGATAGCTAACTTCCACTTACTAAATGCTCTGCGATCATGGGCTGTTTCTTTCAACATTAAACAAAATGCACTTAAAGAACTATTGAGCATTCCTTACATTCGCCTTTCCAATGGCCGATTTTGACGAAATTTCTTGACAATTCCTAAACCATCAATTCAACGCAAAATACGTTTTTTCCAAGGCAAAAATATTTTTGGTTGATGAGATATTCAAAAACTTACGTTGTGTGGTTTTCCACACATACAACATTTGAATCTATTTTGGACAAGAAACATCTTAATTTTGCCTCAAACATATTTTTTTCATTGAGTGCTTACATACCTGAAGCCATAGGTACCAAATAATCCTGTTTTGAAAATCGAGTAAGATATGTATGTGTGCGGAAGTATGTGTATGTGTGTTTATTTTTATTCTTACGACCAATATATCTCGATTTTCTCAATATCGGCTGAACCGATTCGATTGTTCTTAGTCGCGTTTGGAAGAGCTTAGAGTCTAATTAGTTGATGGAAAATATCGTTTTGATCCGAAGGTTCATCAAAAATTACGTAACAAAATGTGATCAGTTTATATGGGGACTAATAAAATCTCTAAAAAGTCTAATAAAATAATCAAACGGCAACCAAGCAACTATTGTTCTGCACGTGTTGTTCAAATTCTGCATACATGCGTTTGAAGTATTTCAATGAGCAATTTATTAGCTCTTATAGTCGTGAACGCTAGATCACCGGTTTTATCAACAAAATTCTGAACGCGTTTGCATGATTGGTTTATTGCAATATAAACCTTTTTTTAAACCACTAAAAGATTCAGCATCTTATGTACTTTCAAATCATTTACAGCGATTTACAATTATTGGATCACTTTTATTAGGCTACAGTTGAACAAAAATCGAAATGGAAAATGAAAACTTCTGTTCAATGTTGGTTCAGTTGAATTTGGAGAAATTATCCGACACACAGTTGCTTAGAAACGGCGAAGAGAGTTTTGTACAACAACAGCAGAATATTTCATTCAACAATTGTTAAACGACCTGTCGAATAAAATAGTTTTTAAACATCTGTTTAATCGTTGCTCGACTGTTGAAATGCTCTTGTTAAATGAGTCTTTAATAACAATAATGTTTGCAAGCATTTGTTTCGCGATTAGAACATGCTTATGCAGCACACAGTCTGGTGTAGCAGCGTGAAAAAACGTTTAATCGACATTAAGTCAGCTCTTCTATCACAAACAAAATACAAAGATCGATTTTTTAATCATAATTTTTTTTATGTTAATTATGATTTTTAGATTTATTAGTTTTTTACTTGTGGAAATGACATGGGTGATTTTTTAAAATTTATATTAAAAGGCAATAACCACCCTTTTTTTGGGTTGCGTTGAGATTCGAACTTGCGATACGTTGCTTGGCAGTCATCGATTAATGCATGTGAGCTAATCTGTAATATGACGTTTGCTGTGTCTAAAGCTAATATGTATGCTTCTAAACATTCTGATCTAATAGATGTTGAACAGGCATCGTATAACTACTGGTATAAAAGCTTCTTGCATGCCACAATTGCTTCTTGCAAACCATGGTTATGTCAAATCAACCGGTACGCTTTGTTTAGAGATGCGTGCAAGAAGCTTATATTCCAGCAGTTATAAAATGCTTGTTCAACATTTATTTGACCAGAACGTTTAGAAGCATATTGACTTTAAACACAGCACACGTTATATTACAGATTAGCTCACATGCATTCACCGATGACAGGGCTAGTAGCGAACTTGGAGTAAAATAATAGTGACTTTTTTCATTAAAATAGTGACCAAATAGAGACTAAACAGTGACCAAATAGTGACCAAAAAATAAACAAAAGAGGATTTTGAAGTTTATCATTGAACCATAAATGAACTAAAAATTTTATCTGAAATTTATGTTTTTAGAACATAGGATGTGCAATGATTTGTTCTCGTAGAAAAAAGCCGAACTAAAATCTGTATCATAATTTGTTCAATATATTCGAATACAAGTTTTCGAGTTATAAGTGTTAATGAAAGTACGTGAACGAATGGATGCACTCTCGAATACGCATTGGTGTGTTGGTGGTCTGTCAGTTTTTTTTAGTTCTAGATGTGCGATGTAACAAATCCGGAAAGTCGTAGTAAAACGATTTTTGGTCAGTGACTGCCCTTGCACAATATTCAAACATCTCAAATCGTGTGAAGCTAGGCGAGATTTCCTTTATTAAACCATCTAAAAATACAAAAAGACATTCTCTTTGGGGGATCGTTGAAAATTCTGTCGGCCACGATCTGCAAGCAGTGATGGAAACGAAACGAATATGATGCAATCATCGTTTAATCTCCACATGTACACATCATGAAGTGTTACAGACCGCGACTAAACTTGAATCCTCTCAACACATAATGAAATGATGATATGGTGCGTAGGTTTCTGGGAGAAAATAAACACATGACTAGACTACATCTTCTCTGAGAAGCGATTCGCTCGTTGCGTTTGTCTCTCCATATGCCGGTCGTTAGGGAAACAAAGAATAGCTGCAGAAGAATATCATGTCGCCTGAGCAGCAGCAGAGGTGTGGTGCGGTGAGAAGGAAAGTGTTGGGGAAGGGACTACTTCGGCAGCGGTTGACTTGAGCGAGAGTAGGAGAGCATACATTGTCATTTTCTTTCTTTTTCTGACAAAAAATCTTATTCATGGGTAATAACATAACTAGATCTGATCGCTCTGTGTAACAGAGACGAATAACTTCATATACCGAGTTGTGCACATTGAGAACTATATGTGGTGGTGTACGCTAACGACAAGCAATATATCGTAAAAAGGAAAGCAAAGAGAGTGAACCAACACCGATACTTTGTTATTCGCATACTGACGACGATATCAACGCATCTTAGGCTTCCTTTATATGTATTCAAAATCGCTAGAGGTGATTTTTTTCCATCGCTGTCTGCAAGGATGCCGCAAGTCGTAAAATTGTGACTGTTATGAGGTAGCGTGTCCGGCGAAATAATAACGTTCAGTTTGTAATTCCCACCCATCTGAGTATATCTATTGAATCGGTCCACAATATTTTGGAGTGTTCCTCGATTGCAGAGTACAGCTTTAGTGATGGTCTCGGGAGCAATTTGCAGGCGAGTAAACTTCCTCTGATTTTCATTTACAAAGACGCCGAATTTAATGCTGTTTATTATAAAATGGTAGTTTTGGAAAAAACGTTACCCCGTGTCTTCGAAAACTCTTCAGAGCTAATTAGGGGGAATAGGGGCATAATGAGCACCCTAACTTGGTTGCTGATTTAAGCAGGTAAAACTACAAAAATTTTAAGCTGTCTTCAGTGCAAAACTTGAATTAACTATCTATAATTAAAGGTACACTATTCACACATTGAAAAGTTTATCGTATGATAGTGAAAAACACAAATTAGATTCATGCATCAAAAACTAGTAATCAGTCGATGTATGGGGCATTATGAGCACCCCACTGGGGCATAATGAGCACCCACGGGGCATATGAGCACTCTTATAGAACATATCTTGAAACTGTGTAGAGGTTCAACTAATGGGCCAACGTTTGTCGCGAGATGCCGTGATACTTGACAGCTTGTTCCGTGAATGTCCCGTCGCACCTTATGGTGGCCAATTCTGCCTGCAGTCCCTTTTTCTGACCGATTCAGTCTCAAAGATTTTCTAATATATGTTAGCATCATCACTGTAAACAAACACTGACTATGGAAACAGACAAACTCACAAGTCTACTGAGATGAATTTCAGGTAAGTTTATGTGACAAGGTGTGCTCATTTCACCACACCTAAAGGTGACCATTTCGCCCCTACCGAATTAGTTAAAGTTAACATGAGATTTTAACACTAATTATAGCTTAACATCAAAACTTCAATGATGGTGAAATTTGGGGTACGATCCATAAGTCATATTGATGTGTCTACATACTTGATTGAGCCATTTAAACGACCATAGAAGCTTATTTTGTAGTGCGCAATACAAATAATTTTTCCAACATCCGGGAACCAAATTGATTTTTTCAATATATTTCCATATTTTAAACAGACAAATCACGTTTGTTCTACATAAATAGATACTGTAGTAACTACGGAAGAGTTACACATACCATATTGTATTAAAAAATGCGTAGTTTCGCATGAAAGAGGGGTGCCCATTTCGCCCCGTGTGCTCATTATGCCCCTAATCCCCCTACTATATGTTTCAGCAAGACCGTGCATCAGCGCATACTGCGAACTTGACTCAAGGTTGGTATAGGGATAGTTTGAGGGACTTTTTGAATAGAAATAAATTTTCGTTAAGTTCACTTGATCTCAACTCAATAAACTGTTTTTTACAAAATCTACTACAACTTGTAAAGCGGTTATCCAAAAAATCTGGGATGAAATCTGGAAATCCGTGCCGCCTGTGACAACTTCGAAAAGCGTTTGGAGTTGGTTAAGCTAACTAAGGGAGGGGTTTTTCAAAATATATTAAAAATAGCATTGTTCGTTCCGAAAATCTGCAAAAACAATACTAAGCCTGTTTGTCCCATCAATGATTTTCCACGCATATTTAACCCACTTGACATTTTCTAATCAAATTTGTCCCCCTAAACACTCATTTGCTGGATCTGGAGCATGGGAAAAATATGCGTAGAATGGGTTATCATTATGATATTTCGAAATGGTATCTGGTAAACACCAGTAGGTTCGGATGATTGAAAGCAAAACCCTACGAATTGAGACCTAAACACGACTATGCACAATATAAGCTCGAAATTTTTGAATCCACTTCAACCAGGAGGAACAGTTGATTTGAGACAAGCAAATCAAACTACAAACGTAATTTCACGCACAACACTGATTAGAGATGCGAGTAGCTTGTAGAATAAACCTTTACATTCCTTCGCAGCTCTTAGACAATTCGTTCGTAACTATTCTGCACTGTTCACTTCAATAAGAAATTTGAAAACATTGCCTGGCATTAAACTTCTATGATGGAAAAGTTAACAAAAATGCCTTACAAACCGAACTGTCCAAATATTCTGTAAATGAGAAGCAAGCTTTCTGAAGTATGTTGCAATACAACAATAGTTAATTTATTCATTTAAAGCTAAAAAAGTGACTTTAGTGTCTATTTTATCGTAAAATAGTGACTTTAGTGACTTTTTAACGTAAATAGTGACTAGGCCCGAAATAGTGACAAAGTCACTAAAAAGTGACTCGCTACTAGCCCTGCGATGACTACCAAGCAATGGATCGTAAGTTCGAATCTCATCAGAGGAACCCAACTAAAAAAGATTCTTTTGAAGAGGGTGGTATGTGTGTGTGTGTTATCTTCCAATATCAATTAAAAATTTACCCATAGTATTTCCACAAGATAAAAAAACTAATAAAGCTAATAATAATAATTGTAATAAAAAAATCAAACTTTATTTTTGCATTTCGTTTGTACTAAAAGAGTTGAATTAATGTCGATTAAACGTTTTTCCCATACTGTTATTCAGCGTGTCAGCTGCATAGGTATGTTCCAATGCGCGAAACGAACGTTAGCAAACACTATTTTTAAACAAGCGTTTAACTAGAGCATTTCAACAGTCGATCAATGGTTTAACAGATGAATAACAAATATTTTCTTCGACAGGTCGTACACATACAGAACAGTAGCCTAATAAATGTTTACCGATGCATCTGTTCAACGCTGGCTTAACAAGTGTTGAATACAATATTCTACTGTTGTTGTTCAAAATCCTCTTCGCTGCTCCTAAACAACTGTGTGTCGGATAATTTCTCCAAATTTAACTGAACAACCATTGAACAGAAGTTTTTTATTTTTCATTTCGGTTATTGTCAACTGTAGCCTAATAAAAGTGATCGAATAAATGTTTAGGCAACAATAATTGTTACTTGGGATTCCCCCTCATACAAACCGAATGAAAAATTAGCCTACTGATAACGATGGATATGAAATGTATAGAGGCCGAAATATTGGCCTATCTGTTGGGCCGATGACATAAGCCAAGCGAAAATCTGAGTAGACTTAAAAAAAAATTACAGCCGCGTGCAGCTAGTCGCGTTGGCAGGTGTAAAAAACACTACTAGTGTCCGAATGCTATGCTTTGATGCGCCTGTCGGCGCTTTGCAACGCTGTAACTGTGATGGATTTGAGCTTTTCGCATTAAGAAATAATCAAACTTTATCATCACCTCATTCGCTAAACATCAACAACAACAACAAACTTCGCCACCAAAAACTAACGTGCATCTGTAAGCAGTGCCCCAATCTCATTCGTTGTAGCGAAAAAAGCAGTTATCGATCGTTTTCGACCGTTAACACAGCCAGTCATACCAGCAGTCAAGAACAAGAGGAACGAAAACAAAATACTACAAAGTATACAGCCCTAGGGTTGTATGCAGGGATGCCACATATACATATTTTTCTGTATTTTACAGATTTTTGAACTGAAAAAGCAATACAGAATCTGTATTACAGAATTACAGAATATTGCCTAGAATACAGATCTTACAGATTTTTTCGTTATATCGACGAACTGAAATCAATTTTAAAGGTAGAATTTGATTCGATTTTCAAAGTTTTGTAAAAGAAACAACATCAGCATTATGTAGGTATCGATGAAGAAAAAATGGAATGTGACTTGAACGAAGCGCGAAAATGAACGTGTCAGGATTTCTATTCAAAATTCGTATTGCAGACTGCATCTGAAACGCGAATTACAGGCAACTTGCAAGCAAAATGCAGATAACGTATTGATCGTATACCAGTCAACTAGAGCGAACGCGACAGAATGCCTTTGTTAATCGTATCTATACAGTCTATCGCGTGTGTGCAAAAATGCATTCATCCGAGATAAATTTATTCATGACAGAATACTTTTATAGGTAACAAGTTAATTATTTTTCTTATTAGTTTGTATGCTATGGTTTATGACAGGTGTACGTGTTTTTTTGTGAAGTGTTCATGGATTGTTGTGTTTGGTATTTGTACGTTTGGTGTGTGTTATATACTATGGCTATGGCAGAATTAAATCTTTACACCCACCATAGTCCCACGTCAAGCCTACGTTTGTGCACTCAAGCACATACCCTGTAACTTTTTTTTTGTGCAAACAACATGTATTTGACAAGGCAAAAACATATTGTGCTTGTGAAGAATCACCGAGAATTTCTCGTAATGCGTCAAAGTCAGAATTAACTCTTAATCCTCAAAAACCAAATCCAATCCCGATCAAAAGATTCTAACAAACAGCCATCGCAAATATAACTGAAATGATAGAAATAACAAAGCCTGTGATATTCTTGATATGCCAGAATTATAATAAGTACAAACTTATATCAAATTCTGTTATCATACACTTGAATGTTGGAAAGAGTGTTTTTTAAGCATATTTATAACAAAATTTGATATTCAATTAACAAAATATCGTATATTCTAACAAATTCTGATCTTTTTCTGCCAAAACCCTTACAAAAGTTGCTATAATTTGTAATAATCAGTATGTAATTTTGACAGGAATTTTGATATTTCAACTATTAACGAGACCAAGTTCAGAACACAAGTTGATATAAAAAGTGTGTAACAAAATATCAAGATTTGTTACAATCCTGATATCTTTGACTGATCGGGATAATACTTACGTTATCAAAATGAATGGTTTTGTCTTATTTAACTCCGATTAAATAAAATCTATCTTACTTTGAAAGTAATATGGATGCCCTTTTAATAATTGGCAAACATAAGAAGATATGTTAAACAAAATTATTAACAAGTTCCAGCAAATATCGTAGCAATCAACAATTCCATTTTTGTTTTTTGCTTGACATTTTTTTTTCAATTGCCTACAACTACATTCGCTGTATTACGAAGACAGCTAATATACGTTTATTATGGAAAAACTCAGAATAATAATATATCATCTAACAATTTTGTTATACCACAATATATCTAACTAATGGTAACAGTGGTCAAAGGCTCCTACAGGAAACAATTTTGAAATATGAAAAGAGATTCTGAATGAATCATAGTAAATAAACCAAAAATTCACAAATTCACATTCGCAGGCTCTTACTCTTCTATAAATGTGTATATTTGAGAATTTATTCTTTCGATACTATCCGGTCACGATTATTTAGTGAATATCAAAGATAAAATTAAATAAAGATCTGTTGCGAAAATTTACAATTTTTGTAATTTATGATAATCACATTTATTAGATAAAGTTTCAATCACCATCAACAGCAGCATTGCAGTTTTTCCTCGATTGCACACGAATAGAAATGTACGAAGAAAAATGTACCACTGCAATACGAATAGTACCGCTGCAGTACGAATAGTACCGCTCTAGTACGGATAGTACCGCTGCAGTACGAATAGAAATGTACCGCTGAAATATACGAATAGAAGAGTACCACTGCAATCATAGACGACGAGAGACCTGCGGTTCTTTACTCCACTGGTACTGTTGCTTTTACCGGCATGTTTTCTTTCAAGACATCAGTTTTTATTAGGTTCTGAAAGCAGGTTTGGAAATTGTTCAAGGATGGGGGTTGTTTCAAAGTTTTAGGAAAACTTTTACCTTCGAGACATCATATTGGTCTAAGTTCATAGAAGCAAAAATAAATTGACCTATTGGGACGGGGAGACTCTGTCAATTTTTATTTCGATATTGATACAGAGAATATCACAGGGAACGGATGGTGTCCATTCACGTCGTCTATGCTAGGAATACTAGCATGTAATTGGTTCATTATTCGCGTAAATTTGTCATTGTATAGTAAACAAAGACGTAGTCCCACGTCAATACGCCACATGCTGCCGATCATACTCTAGTTTGTTCCTTTCAATACACGTTGTAAATGATCGAGCGAGAGAGTATTAGAATCGGCTTCTCTGAAACTGCGGTCGCTATCATTAGAAATAACAGAAGGGTTGTGTTCAAAGCCACGACCGCAAGGTTGAAGTAGAATACTTTTACAAGAAAGATAACCCGGCTGCTTGCGTGTCAGTCATTCTTTCTAGTAAATAAACGTTGACTAATCAGATCAATCGAGTTTTACGCTTCAACAAGGATTGACCATTTTCAATAATATAGTAAGTTGCTTGTCATGGTTGGGGCAAATTTAGTGATGAAATTTTTTCGGATGTCGTGCTCATGACTGAAGGAAAAGATAATTCAGTACGTTTTGAGACACGGAGATGAAGTAAAATTTATAACTTTCCCAAATTTAAAAATATGAATTAACTCATTAGAAAATATTACTTCTTCATTCAAGTTTTCATTTCATCCTAAAAAGGACAATTTGTTGTTCATTTTAGTATCGGATAAGATGCCGATCACATCTTTGCGTTATCACTGACAGTGCGAATAAAGTATTCCTTGTGATAAAATAAACAGTGAAAAGCTGATTTACCTCTCAAAACTAGACGGCTCACGTGTTGTCAAAATGAATCAACTTTTCATTGAATGCATTTACTAGTGCCCACTATCGCACAGAGACTGCATTTCACTAAAGTGGCTCACTGCATCAGCCGCTATCGATGCTGAGATCCGCTGCAACTAGTGCGCTATCCATTGCTACGTCACAACTGTGGCCGCTTTGCGCCATCGCTGGTATCCACTACACTGCTACTGATGCTGCTAAGGGAGGACGACTGCTGTTGTCGCTGTCTAGAACTATTATGAGCGGCTTCGACTGAAACAGGCTCTTAAATAAGGATGAAAAACTTATCGATAGGAGTATGAAATCATCGATAACTATCGATAGCCATATCAGTCGACATTTCCCATCCTCACTCTTATACTGACAAAGAGCAAATTGCAAAGTCCATGTTTCTGTCGACTGTGCTTGGGAAGCAATCATGGTAACGACCAATCAGATCAATCGAATTTTGCGCTTCAACAAGGATTGATCATTTTCAATAATATAGTAAGTTGCTTGTCATGATTGGGGCTTGTTTTTGAATTTTGATTATGCGAAAAATTAATTTTTATGCAGATAACGAAAGTTTCGGCAGTCGTGTTCATGACTGAACGTAAAAATAATTCAATACGTTCTTAGACACGGAGATAAAGTAAAATTTATAACCTTTAAAAATTTAAAAATGTGAATTGACTCATTAGAAAATATTAACTCTTCAATCAAGTTTTATTTAATCCTGAAAAAGACAATTTGTTGTTCATTTTAGTATCGGATAAGATGCCGATCACATCTTTGTGTTATCACTGACAGCTACTAAACTAGACGGCTCACATGTTGTCAAAATGAATCAACTTTTCATTGAATGCATTTACTAGTGCCCACTATCGCACAGAGACTGCATTTCACTAAAGTGGCTCACTGCATCAGCCGCTATCGATGCTGAGATCCGCTGCAACTAGTGCGCTATACATAGCCATGCCACAGTTGTGGCCGCTATACGCTGCCATTTTTTTCTGTATGCCTGAAGGGCACTGGGTACTGAAATGCCACTGCGACATTCTTGCTGATTGTCTTTCGTGGCGGGCCCCGATTGCTGTGCACATGTTACGGATTGCTCGTACTCATTGATGGAGTAGAACTGTTTTGTTGTAAACCTGTACCCCAATTAGGTACAACATAGTTGATGAAACTAATTACCTGGTTGGGATTAGAGCTCCAGACTTGGTATGGAGTTAAAAGGTAGCTTCCTAAGTTGTACCTAGAGGAAGCAAGAGCTTCGCAAGAGCAAAGCAAATGCTCTGAACTCTCTGGTTCAGATTTGCAGAAGGTAAGGAGTCCCGTGATTATCCGATTTGGACTAAGTAGCTTTCTGGCGGTTCCAGGGTTCGGATAAATAAACTGTTTAGCTTGTCTACAACCCTGTGCCTGTTGCCATTGGGATACTATTTCTAGCCTTTCCCAAGTTAGTAGTTCGCTTTTGATAGCGGAAATGGACGTACCCAGAAACGGCTCGGGGCCAATAAACCGCTGAGCTGATCCCTGTTTTGCTAGGTAGTCAGACATATTTTTGCGCAGATATATATGGCATATACCTCTGCTTGAAAAACGGTGGACCATTTTCCCAGGGAAAACGTTTCCCTGATACCGGGTCCGTATATACCAGATCCCGTTAGAGATCCCATTTTCGAGCCATCCGTATAAAAACTGACGATGCAAGGTGGAAGATTAGGCCCTCCATTGTTCCACATAGAGCGGTTTGTTTCAATCTCTCTACATGGAATATCCTATTGGTCCTAACGTCCATCCAGTCGGAGACTATGGTTAATAGCGAAGTAAGTTTGAACTCCCTAAGTATGCGAAGGTGGCCGATTTAGTCCCCTTCAAGTATAGTTTTCCTCCTTTGCAGCCTTAGAGCGCCAAGCTCTGCTTCCTTTTCCACATGAAGATGTAGAGGTAGTAGGCAAAGCATAGCTTCCATGGCTGCAGTTGGAGTTGTTCGCATAGCGCTGGTAACCGAAAGACATACAAGTCTTTGAACTTTTTTGAGTTTGGCTTGCGCAGTCACTTCGTTCACCTTAGGCCACCACACTTGGGTGATTCTTGGTCGGGAAATGGTCTTGTAAGACCAGAGTGCCAAGTCTGGTTTCAGTCCCCAGGACTTACCGAACAGAGTTCTGCAGGCCCAGATCGCTGAGATCGCTTTCTTAGCGGCATGATCCAGTTGTGCAGACCAGTTCAGTTTCTTGTCCAGAATAATTCCGAGGTATTTGACTTCATTGCTGAAGCCCAGTCTAACTCCATTCAGTATTGGAGGAGTGATGGAGATCTTCCTTCGTCTGCCGAATGGAATTAGGCCTGTTTTTAAGGGGTTTATGTTTAGACCTTCCTGTAAACACCATGACATGGTGGTATTCAGAGCCGTTTGCATTCGGCTCGACAGAGTTGCGTCATCTTTACCTCTGACGATGAGGACGATGTCATCGGCGTATCCAATGACCTCGTAACCAAGCTGTGATAGCTTGTTGAGGAGCGCGTCGACAACTAGTGACCATAACAAGGGCGAGAGAACTCCTCCTTGCGGGCATCCCTTGATCACTGACATTGTTACAGACGAATCTCCCAAGGTTGCTGTGATCACTCTGCTAGAAAGCATTGCGTGTATCCAGCTCCTTGAAGTGTGGTCGATTCCCTTATTGGAGAGAGCCGTATTAATTGATGCAAAAAACGTGTTATCGAAGGCCCCTTCAATATCAAGAAAGGCACATAGCGCCGTCCCCTAATAACTCAGGGACTTTTCAATCAACGTCACTAAGCTGTGAAGAGCAGTTTCTGTTGACTCGCCGCTTTGATAGGCATGTTGGTTCCTATTCAGCGGGGAGTCTTTAAGAAACTCATCACGGATATATTTATCCATTATTTTCTCCATCAATTTATGGGTCTGAAAGTTTTAGGTAGGGTTTTGTCCTTTCTTTCAACTTTGGGGATAAACACTACCTTCACCTTCAGCCAGTTATCCGGAATATGGCCCAGGATAAAGCTGGCTCTGAAGAGGTTGATGAGTTCAGACATGATAACTGCGACCGATTTTTGTAATAAGATGGGTAGTATGCCGTCTGGACCTGGAGACTTCATAGGGTCGAATGAGCTTAGAGCCCAACCTATTGAAGCTTCCGTGAACAGTCGACGGGGGGCTGCCATTGCACAGTGATCTAAACTCGAAAAATCGTGATCGTTTTAGAATTGACTGCGAAATGTTGATTTCATGTACCCAGTGTCTTCAGCAAGTTTATTCCATATAACAAGGCCTTTCTTTTGGCGTTCTCGTTTTTTTTTATCAATCCCCCTAGTAGTTAGATATAAAAACTATTTTTAATAATTTTTAAAATACCAGATTACTTTCTTCAGCAAAGTTGTAAGAAAACCTATTAGAAAAAGAATTGCTGAACACTGCAATCTTTTATCTGTACGTCTGATATGACGAAATAGAGTTTTACGAGGAACACTCCTCAAAATTAGATTTTCGTCCATAACTTTTTCTGTAATCGTCGGAACAATTCGAAATGTTCTAAGATTTTGTTCATTCTGCTAAACCTCGAATTTTTGTAGAATATATTGGTTTGATATTTTTATTTGTTGTAAAGATATTTCTAGTTTTTTGCTGAAAATAGCCATATTTTGAGTCCATATTTCTCCGAAGATTGCAGATAGTAGCAAACCAGACTGTATGCATTTGAAAGTTTGTCAAAAGAACTGCATTACTCATAAGAGTTCCACTGTTTCTAGTTTTAACCAACCGAGTAGTGAATTAAAGGAAAACACCCCTAAAAATGAGTTTTTTGTCCATAACTTTTTCTGTAATCATCGAAACAATTCAAGAAATTTATTTTGCTGAACCTCGCAATTTTGTAGAATATATTGGTTTGATATTTTCATTTGTTGTAAAGATATTTCTAGTGTTTAGCTGAAAAAAGCCACCAATAGCGAATACTAACCGATTTATTGGCATTTGAAATTGGACATATTTTTCACTTTTTTCGGTTTTGGATTTTCATTTTACATCCCTATGTAGCCGAACTTCCTGGGAGAAGTATTCTACTTCAAAAAATCGTCACACGAGAGAAAGAGAAAACCATGTTTTCGTTCGACCGGTCGTTTCTGCCGTTCAAATCAAACGAGAAAAGCATGTGTATTCATCGTAGTTACAATCAATTTTCGATCCCTTTTCAAGCATTGCTCTCAACAATCCTGCAGTCTGCGCTCCTCAAGTTTCAACTGTTTCAACCAACCCGGTGGCATCGGCCTTGTTTCCTGAAGCTGCCGTGAAAGACAGTGGCGCTAGTCTTATCTATGTTTTTGAAGGTTTGTTCACACAGGAGTGTAAGCATGAATGAAGCATAATATATGTTGTACAGAGTTATGCGCTCGATTCAATTCAATCATTTTAAAAAAAGGTCAGCTTAGCTTTGTAAATGTTCAAAAGTAGCGTTGATATTTTATCTCATTTACACATACGTTGAGATGTTAATCATTAAATCATCGCGCGATGTCAGCTGCCTGCAAGAAACACCGCCGTTCGAAATCGGCAAGAATAAACGTTGTGTACATTCTATAATAATGCAACGCGTTCATTTTTTGTTTCATTAAGCAAAGCACTCGACGTTATGTGCAATAAATACATCACCCGAAAACAACACATAAACACACTGCCGCTGAACACCGATACTGTATGCACGTATGAACACTGCTTTTTTTCGTGTTTCGATGAATCAGCTGTCAAATTGCATGTGAAATTGATCCAGTGATCCAGCTAATGCTGGCTTCACTTATGTTGTACGTAAACGTCAGTGATGCCACCGGGTTGGTTTCAACGCTATTCGCGCCACATCACCCTCGGCCCAAGCGTCGAGGGAAAGAAACCCGATCAAAGCTAAAGAGAACAAAGCTGCTCTCTCTCGCCCCATCCCTTCTGCCATTCGAATAAAAAAAATCACGAGGGTTGTATGCAAAGCCACGACCACAAGGTTGACGTAGAACTACATGAGATTGCTTGTTACATTACTTGTATTGATTATGTTTAAAAACTTGTGCAAAATACTACCGATTATCAGTTTGCACGTACATCATTGAACAGTACAATTTCATGTCGGATATAATGTTGATCGAATCTGTGTGCTACCCGGACAAAAGGGACTAAGGAATTTTCCTGATGACACAGTTGAAAACTGTTTCTACACTGAAAATTTGACGGCCAATATATTCTGAATGCCAACGTTCCAAAACGTTTGTGTGTTGTCAAAATACGGCAACTTTTCATTAGAGGAAGTGTCGGCTAAGGTACCTACCACTGGTGCTGCTCGCTACTGCACAAAGCCAGCTTTTACTAGAGGAAGTGCGCTGCACCAGCTGGTCCACAGGCTTTTATATAAGCCAAATAGCACCTTTCAAATTACTAGGTCTATAAATCTGTCGACCGTGATTGGGAAGCAAACATTTAACGACCAATCATAGGTCGAATTTTGCGTGTTGACAAGACTAAACAATTTTCAATACTACAATAGTCCGAATAATAAAATTACAACTTTCTGCATTTGTGAGGAATCTTAGAAGATTTGCCAATCTATTGCTGCAAAAACGGAGGAAATCCATCGAAAACTAACCGATTTATTAGCATTTGAAATTGGATATATTTTTCACTTTTTCCGGTTTTACATATTCATTTTACATCCCTAGGTAGCCGAACTTCCTGAGAGACGTAGTTCTACGTCAAAAAACACAACATCGTGTTAGGCCTCTGCCAGGCTCAACGCTAACGCGAGCGATCGGGCGAGATTTTTCCCGTAGGTTGATGACCAGCTCTACTTACGGCTGTTAATTTACCTACGGCAAGAATCTCGCCCGATCGCTCGCGTTGGCATTCAGCATGGCAGAGGCCTTAGTCGAGGATCGTCGCATGAGTGCGACACAATCTTCCTGCACACGCGCTGTTCTACACTGAAAGAAACTGACACGACATTATAAAGTGTTTTTCACTTGAATTCGCCCTACTAGTCAAAACATATAGAACTCATATGCGAAGCACTTTAGAATTATTTATCGTGCAACACCTCATTTCTGAAAGGAAAACAATTTCAACTCTCGTGTTAGGACATATAGACATAGAACGTTTGGATTTAGAATATCAAATGAATGTTTACCGAACTTCGCATGATTTGTATTCGATTTTAAAATGATAAGTTTTACATGGAAATGAATGCATATAATGTTGTTTTATTTATAAAATTTAAAATTTAAATTTTGCTTTAATAATTCATCACCAAATACAAATTTTCCTTCCTTGTCGAAGAAGCCTGTAAAGCAAACAAAGAATTTTATCAATTTAATTAAATTAATTGATTTTTTAGTGAACAAATACTTGCCTCTAGCGTGAAGATGCTTTCATCAGAATCTCTGTAATCTTGTGCTAGAAGAACAAAATAAGATTAGAAATCGATTTTTTTACGTGACACGAATCACTTACCTTGCAAAAATTCACAGATGTAGTTCGGAAAATCGTCGAACTTCTAAGCCATATGACACTCGCTGACTTTTCAACTGTCGCCATTTTTCTACTTTTCACGGCACTTCTTTTGACATATAGAAACAAAATAAATCAACTGAAAATGTTTCGCACATGATAATCACTGTGATGAAACAGTGGGACAGATTCAAGTGCAATTCATTTGAAAGGGATGTTGGAATCATACGTAAATGAAGTGCGGCTCTTAAATGTAAGTCGTTGTGCGCGACAACTTGAAACAAAAGTGAAAAATGATTGAATTCAAGGTAACAAATCCATTACTTAAAAGGCAATAAAATTCTTCCCTAGTCAAGTAACAACACATACTGTCATATATTTAGCACGTGTTACGGGTGTACGACTATCTAATAATGGTCGTTTCAACCACATGCAATCGATCCGTCTTAAGTCAAAAAAAAATCACACACAGTCGCATATGTTGCACATGTTAGGCCTCTGCTAGGCTGAATGCCAACGCGAGCGATCGGGCTAGATTTTTGCCGTAGGTAAATTAACAGCTGTAAGTAGAGCTGTTCATTAACCTACGGCAAAAATCTCGCCCCATCGCTCGTGTTGGCGTTCAGCCTGGCAGAGGGCTTAAAAGTTTCTTCAATCTCCAATTCATCCGGTGTTCGTGTATTAGTTCGCTCGTTGTATGCATACGGAGTAGCGAAAACATATGACAAGAGCTGCCAAGCAACATTTTTCCCGTCATAGAGTATGCAAACGTTGATGATTTCTAAGACTTGAAATGCGCCTTAAAATGACATAACGATCGGTGAACTGCGTTAGAGTAAACAAAAACATTCGCTTTCTTGCAAGCTATCTACAGCACATAATCATTGGTTCATGGAAACTCATTTGGACCTGTTTGAAAATACAAAATTTGTACCTATCCAGAACAATAATCGCAACTTCGGCAACTCTGGTCAGACAGTATTATATATTTCCATTTCAAGTAAACACTGGAGGACGAAACGAAAGTGTTTCTAATTAGACATTTGAGGTTGACGGTTGAGATTCTGATTATGTGTGGATGAAGGGGACAAAAATGAACCAGATCGTTGCATCAATACAAATGCAGCGAGTGAAGTCTTGCTAACACATGCATTGCGGTGCTTGGCTGTATGTTCTCCTGCAGAAACACAAACAAGCGTGTGGCCGTCATAATTTTTATTACTTTTTGTTTATTACTTTTTGTGTATAATGCGCAGTTATAAGACACAAAAAGAAATAAAAAATTGCCCTAATGTAATTAAATGTTCCCCGTTTGCGTTGGGTGTAGCTACATAAGTTCACATTTCACTCACATCCTACTCGGCTGCATAGTAACAGCGTAATTTCATTTCACTGAAAATGATGGCTTCGCGACGGAATTGCGGAATAGCTCTATATATCGCAACAATAATCAAAATGCATTTTTTATTTTATACGGTCAAAAACTTCCAATGAATAAACTTATGATGATGTTCTTTCGAATAGGTTATAAATGCGTTTAAAACTTTATGATATAACAATTCAAAATTAAACAACACAATTGAAGCGTTTGATATATTTGAAAACAGAATAGTTGTCCAGTTCCAGCTGTCAATTTTATAAAGGTCATTGTATCATTCAAAGCAGCAAACAGTCACTGTACTGGTTTTGTATAATCACGATCGAGCGAACAAAATTTAACGAGATATTAATGTTTTTGGTCAACGATTATTTCGTCATTCAGAACGAATGTTATAACTGCAGCGACGTTTATGTGGATATTTCATTTCTTCTAAACCTCGATAATCACGCAAATCCTGGTCTACACAAAAAACTGCATTTCAGTAGTAGAAAGCCCTATTATTCGTTCCAATTGTGACTTCAAATCGTGTTAATTTTTTTGGTCAATAATTATTTCGTCACCAGAACGAATGTTGTAACTGTAGAGACGTTTATGTGGATATTTCATTTCTTCCAAACCTTGATGATCACGCAAATCTTGGTCTACATAAAACAATCGCATTTTAGTAGCAGGAAGCCCTATTATTCGTTCCAATCGTGATTTTAAATCGACCACAGTTCTGAAAATAGAAAAAAAAGGTTATTGCTATATTTTTTATTCTGTTATATGAAAGAAACAAACATAAATATTGTAGGGCAAACTTAAACAATTATTTCAGTTATTGTGTTATTAATTAAATATTTAGTCATAAGAAAATAGTGAGTATGACCACCTCGCCTCATCCAATTTTTACTGGGGTAGGTCTAAATAAAGCGCAGATTTCTCTGCATCAAAACGGATGATTTGTTGCTGTTTGAATTTGTGATACACTGGATTCTCTTTCTACGCGATTAATGCGTGCGCACAAAGAAAAGAATCGCGTAAAAAATCGCATAATTTTGAACAAATCGCGTAAAAAACGCGTAATTTTAAACAAATCTCGTAATATATAGCAAATCGTGTAAAAAAAGATCGAGTCGTTACAAAATTTTTCGCTATGTGGTAAATGTGTGTGTATGTGTGTATGTATGTGTATGTATGTGTATGTATGTGTATGTATGTGTATGCATATGTATGTATGTGTTTGTATGTTACATCTTGGCTTAAAAACAATAATTCCCATATCACATATCGCGTAATTTCAAGAAAATCGCGTATAAAAAAACGCGTAGTTTCAAAAAAATCGCGTAAAAAATAGCATAATTTCGAGAAAATCGCGTAAAAAATCGTGTAGATAACATCACGCAAAACAGGTCGCGGATTCAGTGTACAGAAATCGTCAGATTATATCATTCCCCGATTTTGTCTGCCGTCGATTTTTTCACCTTTTTCACTCGATTTTATCATTATATAACATTTCATTAAAAAAAGTCAGAATGAACTGATTTTCTATTTATATGCAATATTTTAGTACTTTTGCACAACTCTGTGTAGAATAACATTGTTCTGGATATAGTTAACATTGAAAATTCATCTATTGCACAGTGTTTTATTTTGGCGCTTTCGTTCGATTAATTAAATAGTGATTCAAGTGTCAAATATAGCTATAACGTATATTCATAGAATTTTTAAGCTGTTAAACGACGTATCTTAAGATATAAAAAAATGGGTGATCAACCCACCTTAAAGTTAGATAGAAAATTTACTTTTTCATTAGATTGAGATAGACGCATAGTGTCTCGTTAGAGAATTTACTAAGGAAACGTTCTTCAGATAAAAACGTTTTTCAAGTGGGATATAAGTGTTTTACTTTGTGAATCTTTTTGAAATTGATAGAAAAGGTAAGTCTTTGTCATTTTCGAGCTGTATATTGTCTGGTAAATAGTGTAAACTGTATTTATTCGACAAAAACTGTGCCGTACGGATTTTGATCCTTATTAAATGCTTGAATCTAAATCCGTACAGCGTGTGTATCATGCATATATTGTTGAACATTCTTGTTGTTTTCAGCATATAATGGAAGAAAACAAGTATTAATATACGGCAAACAATTTCGAAGAAGCTGTGACTGAGGTGCGCAAGGAAAAGTCGTACCAGGAAGCTTCGAGAGGTTCCGGCGTTCCGGTTTCTTCGATAAGGAGTGCCGCAACGAAACGCTACGAAAATTGCACTATTGCAGCTGATATAAAAATTAGAAAACCGTGTGAAACTTTAGGAACCAATTGGTCCTCAAAATATATTTATTCGTAATTTGAAGATAAATTATAAATAAAAGATGTTCATATTTGTACTTCTATATCCATACGGATTTTGATTCATTGCTGAATGGACTTTGATCCAGTCTATATCGCGTGTGTGCGGATTTCGATTCAAAAGTGTACGGGTTTTGATTCAGACAAAAAACTGTGTACGGATTTCGATTCAAAACATGTTCTATTTAAACATGATTTTTTTGAGTTTCAGAGTGACTTAAATCATTTTGCTTGCAAATACTGATAAAATATGAGTAGACCTATAAGTAAACATGTCAATTTAAAGCAATATGTGATTTCTTGATTTTATATTGACCGTCGAAGATTATCATGTGCTTAGGTGTACGGATTTCGATCCAGCACGGTATAAAGTTTTCTCTCAACACGCACTAAAAATCCAAATTTTCGTTTTAACTTTTCCCCACATTTTCCAAGATCCTAAACCTTCTTCAAATGTATCAGCCATTATGTATGTCATGTATGTTTTTGCAAAAAAAGTGTTATGTTTTATCTATAAAAATAAACATATTTGGATATTTTAGGGGTAATTGCACCTCAACCATCTCCATATCTCAAAATTCTTCACAAGCGGCAGTTCCACTCTCAATGAAGATACAAACTTTCGTCTTTTAAAGTCTGTAGACAGCATCCTCGTTTGATTTGTAGTAGTACCGTTAGCTTGTATTTTTATATTTTTAAAACAAGTACTGGATGCACTAAAATGCATCTAAGATAAATGAATTCATCAATGTTTTTTTCAACTTTGTCAACGTTGACTAACGTCCATATCTAAGTTAGGCACCTGAATTTGAAAATCTAGTAATTCAACCAGGGAAAACCAGGGAAAAGTGGTCAGGTTTTGAGCGCTTATTTTTCAGTCATTTATAATCAGGTTTTCGAGGTTTTGGCATCAATTGATCAGAAATTCTTTCCGTGTAATTTATGTAACAAAAACAAACTATTGTTTGAGATACACTATTGAAAAATTGGTAATTAATATCGATTTTCTAAATCATACCGCGCAATCACTACCTCTCTTCCCAAGCACAGTCGACACTAACGGATACAATCGATCTGACTTTGTTGTTATTGTTGTTGTCACTTTCTGTTTCCGATGCTTATTTACGTTCCTTGCCATTTCATTAGCTACTTAGCCCCTCCTTCTTTCTAACTAACTGACGAAGCCTTGGTATAAAGGTATAGTTCGAACATTTCACCCCATCAGTTCAGTTTACTAGCAGCAGGCAGCAGCAGCGGACATCTACACCGATGGCAGTAGGCGAAGTGGATCAGCAGCGGGCAACAGCGGCGGTGGTACTGGTTAGCTGCAGTTTCTACCTCTTTCAGTTCGGCTTCCCTTCGATCTGAGTTGGACCCCACCAGCGGTAATACGATTCAGATATCGTTGGGTGAATACAACCCGAAACTGAAAAAGACTTGCACCGCCAGGTGGTTCGAGATGCCACCATCATCCAGTGTATGCATATATAGGGTGTGAATATCTGTAGCGAGTGTCCCTAATATATGAGGTGTGTGGCTAGCGTGTGTGACTTGCTATATAGCGTGTGTGTATGTTTATGCCGTGTATGCATGTCTGTAGCGCGTGTGGCACTGCCACCACCACCGGCACCGCCAGGTGGTTTGAGAAGCCACCATCATCCAGCGTATGTCTTTGGGCTATTTATCCTCAAGCAAAACAGTTTACTAGCAGCAGGCAGCAGCAGAGAACATCAACACCGATGGCAGTAGGCGAAGTGGATCAACAGCGGCGGTGGTAGTGGTTAGCTGCAGTTCCTACCTCTTTCAGTTCGGCTTCTCTTCGATCTGAGTTGGACCCCACCAGCGGTAATCCGATTCAGATATCGTTGGGTGAATACAACCCGAAACTGACAGAGACTCGCTCCGCCAGGTGGTTTGAGATGCCACCATCATCCAGCGTATGTATATATAGGGTGTGTGCACATAACGTGTGTGAATATCCGTAGCGTGTGTCCCTAATATATAAGGTGTGTGGCTAGCGAGTGTGGCTTGCTATATAGCGTGTGTGTATCTTTATGGCGTGTCTGCATGTCTGTAGCGCGTGTGTGCATGTTTATAGCGCGTGTGGCCAGTGATGCCACATATACAGATTTATCTGCATTTATACAGATTTTTTGCGTATTTTACATACAGATATCTGCATATACAGATTACAGATTTTCTGGGAATAATACAGAATTATACAGATTTTTTTGGTTTTCATGGGGTCGTAAATTGAACTTATTTATCTAGTTGAAAAACATAAATTAACTCAAATGCGGTGGAGCGTGTCGGAGGTTTTATTATATTCATATGCTACACATAAACGTGTGCATGAATGAATCACGGAAAAATACGGATATGTCCAGTACATATGGGTCATTCCATGTCAAGTGTCCGAGGAAATGCATCGACCATCTCCGATTTCGACCCAAATTTGTGAGTCGATGTATTTTCAGCCGGAACTTATAAGAACAAAGTGTTGTACCGGTTGGTGGACCCCTCGGCCAATGGGACTGCCTCAACTTTTTGCGAATTTAGCAAAACATCTTTTTTATTTTGTGAATATCTCGGGATCCTGAAGAGCTACAGGTGATATTGACAAGTCATTTTGAAGGGTTTTAGATGTAGAATCGAACTACGTGATCAATTTTTTTCTGCGGTGTTGCCAACATTGCATTTTTTTATATTCAATACTTAATTTGCAATTTCCTCAAAATACCCCCCCCTTCGATTTTGATTTTGTCTACGCCAATGTGTTTAGCAGACGATTTCACATAGGAATCACTTATCAGCAAAAAACAAAATGTAGCGTTCCAGAGATACAGCATTTTCAAAATTGCCCCCCACCCTCACCTCACCTCGGTTATGATGAAATATTTTGGGTGCGTTTGGAGATTTGTTCGAACATGTGGTCTTGAATGTAAATATGCAAAATTATGAAATGAAATCTGAAATCAGCATTTTTTCACGTTATTAACAATGTCACAAGTTGGTTTCTAAATTCGAATCATGAACAAAAGTCTACATTTAACAAAAAACAGTTTGAACTTAAATACGAAAAGTGTAGCCAAAACTCTCCTGTAACCTTTCGTGAAAATGATTCTAGAGCGGGATTTTTTGCGTTACATCATTAACGGATGCTCCTCTAAGGTACATCTCTTCGATTACACAAACGCCTGCTAGGATACCATTAAGATTGCAGCAATTCATGTAGAAGCGCTTTCGTGCGTAGACAAAATACAAAATCTTGCAATTTTGAAAATGCTGTATCTCTGGAACGCTACATTTTGTTTTTTTTGCTGATAAGTGATTCCTATGTGAAATTGTCTGCTAAACACATTGGCGTGGACAAAATTAAAATCGAAGGGGGGGTATTTTGAGGAAATTGCAAATTAAGTTTAGAATCGAAAAAAATGCAATGTTGGCAACACTGCAGAAAAAAGTTGATCACGTAGTTCGATTCTACATCTAAAACCCTTCAAAATGATATTTCAATATCACCTGTAGCTCTTCAGGGTCCCGAGATATTTACAAAATAAAAAAGGTGTTTTGCTGAATTCGCAAAAAGTGGAGGCAGCCCCATTGGCCGAGGGGTCCACCAATCGGTATAACACTTTGTACTTATAAGTTCCGGCCCAAAATACATTGACTCACAAATTTTAGTCGAAATCGGAGATGGTCGATGCATTTCCTCGGACACTTGACATGGAATGACCCACATGCAGATTTTATTTTACAGATTTTTTCAAATTTTACCAAGGTGATAAGATTTTTTGAGCTCCAAAATACAGATGAAAATGTGGCATCACTGCGTGTGGCACCGCCACCGGCACCGCTAGTTCTGAGCAACCACCATCATCCAGCGTATGTCTTTGGGCTATATAAGAGACTGTTTCTCCTCTAGCAAAGCAGAAGGACGAATGACCGTTTGGGGTTAAAGTCCCTTCAAAAGAAATCAATCAATCAAACCCCATCAGTTTCATTACTACGAACGCTAGGTGATAGCAACTTAAACGAGGAAAGACAAAATAGTACCGGTCATCTCGGGCCGATTTCACCCGTAATGCTGGTGGCTGTTAGTAATACATGGCTACTGCAAAATACTGAAATATCTGGAATTCTGGACGGACTAACCAGTAAACAAGAATAATCGGCAACTGGTATCTTTTGGTGCCTCGAAGTTTTGTAATAGAAGCGTTGCAATTCCCTCTACTATTTGTTTTAATGGAATATAAAAATACGGTAGTCAACGTCATACGGTCGTGTCTTGAAGACCACCCTCCTACTATATTTTTTGACGTTGACTAACGTCTATATCGAAGTTAGGCGCCTGAATTTGCAAATCTAGTAATTCAACCAGGGAAAAGTGGTCAGATTTTGAGCGCTTATATATCAGTCATTTCTTTTTAGAATTTGGCATCAACCGATCAGAAACTCTTTTACGATTGAATGTATGTAACAAAAATAACCTATTGTTTGAGATACACTATTGAAAAATTGATAAATAACATCGATTGTCTAAATCATACCGAGCAACCAATCACCGACTCTCTTCACAAGTACAGTCGAAACTAACGGATACAACCGATCTGACTTTGTAAACCAGCGGTTCTCAACCTGGGGTACGCGAAAACCTTCAGGGGGTACGCGAATGAAAAACTAGTAATGGCGGACAAAGTAATTTTGTTTTACGATACACTGAGGTCGCTTTTTACGCGGGTTTTTTTTACGTGGCTTTTTTACGCGGATTCCGGAATTTACGCAGTTTTTTTAAGGCGGATTTCGGAATTTAAGCGGTTTATTTGCGCGGATTTCGGTTTCCCTTCACTCGGATTGCAGAATTAACGCGTTTTTTTGACGCGGATTCCGGAATTTACGCGGTTTTTTAATAACACGGATTCCGGAATTTACGCGGTTTTTTACGCGGATTCCGGAATTAACGCGGTTTTTTTACGCGGAAAAAGAAACTTTAGTGTACTTTATTTGTTGTTCTAACTTGCTCTTAAAACATGACTGTAGCAATCAAACAAATCATAGTTGAATTTGAAACCTAAACTAGACTACCACAACATGATCTATCACTGCTATCTCCCATTCTACCAGAACATTCCAAGCCAATTGATTTGGAAAATGTCGCGAACAAAAAAAGGTTGAGAACCGCTGTTGCAAACGATTTGTTGTTGCTGTTGTTATTGTTGTTGTTTACTCGAGGTCGCTTTCTGTTCCTGATATTTTTTAGAGCTATGTTGTAACTTACGAACCAGAGACAAACTGGAAAGAACTTGTAAGTCTTGCTTGCAAGACTACGCCTTTATTTCAAGTTTCTTCCTGTCTCTGGTTCGTAATGCGAATGCACAAAATATTAATTTCATTTCATGTTTTTATTTATTTACTTATTTCGTCAATCAGGTAGACTACATACAGTTTTATTTACATATATGATCAATTGTTAATTTTGTCTTCTGTTCAAAGCATTTCTTATTGCTGCCCTAGACATAGTTACGTCAAGGAGTATATAGTATTGATTATATGTGCTTATCATTTGGTTCATGGGTCTGTTAGTTGCAGACATTGTTCGTTGAGGAGCCACTTGAAACAAACTTCTAGTTCTAAATATGCGTGAAGGGACATAAAAGTTCAAGCTCTCTGTACTTATGTTATACTTTCGTCTGAGCAGTCACAAAAATTTTTTGAACGACTTATTTTATACTATCCGACGTTTCGTCACTGGTCAGTGACATCTTCAGGGGAAACTGCGGGGATTTATTACATAATTAGAGGCTTTTAGCATAGTTTTACAAATAGTTATAGTCTAGCTGATTATCTGTGGTTATTGTGTCTGTGACTTACATATTATTTGTTCGTTCCTTGTCAAGATGCTTTTTAAAGTTTAACGTCAACACTCATTGGGGCGATTTTGGGTACATGCTATAGTTGTGGTGGTAACAAATTTTTTTTAAAAGAAAACTATTTTCGACAAACCAATATTTTAAATTAGCTTACAACTCTGTTTGCTGTGGACCTATTGCGATGGCGGATGGGAACTGATGGGTAGTAGTTTGGATTTGAGAGGGGTAGGAAATCGATGTTGTTGGTGGGGAGATTGAAAGAACAGAGAAAGAACTAATTGGCTGGAGTGTTTGTGTTGGGTGCGATACTTGACAAAACTGCTGCGTAAGCTGTGTTGAGTCCGTCGAGATCAACTCGTTTGTTGACTGTGTTGGGTGTGTTGTGTATATGGCACATTTCTAGGAATGGGAGTATATGGGTACGGTTGCTATGGTCTACTATCACTGTTCCACTGAAGTCGAAGCTGTGTTTGTGTAGTATGCAGTGATTGATGAGTGCCGTCTTTTCCTTCAACTCATCAAGCTCTCGTTTGGTATTAGAGTTTGTGCTAAGAATTTGTTGTTTTGAACCACTGAACAAATTCTGTGTGACCGCTTGCAGTAAAACCAAAGCTTTTTTGAAAAACCACCCTGAAATAAGTGTGCCGTCATCCGACAAAGGCAATAGGACAGTTATTATGTAGACCAGTGACTACCAGGAAAAAATGACAGAACTAGTATCCGACCAAACTACCTACAAGAAACTTCCGAGAGATCCTACCAGCAGTATTCAGACTAAAAACAATAACTTCGTTAAACGACTTCTAAACCTAGACTTAATCGACAAAACAACATCTAGACAGCTAACAGTATTCAATGCCAGCTGCCCTAGGATATACGGCCAGCCTAAAGCACACAAGGCAAACTTACCGGTACGCCCAGTAATTCCTAACATCACATCACCAACATATAAACTATCCAAGTTTATAGCAGAAATCCTCCAAATATCGCTAACCAGCAAATACAGTCCTGGCGTTGATGGATTGACGCCAAATATGCTAAAGATTTGTGCTCCCGGACTAGTTATACCGTTAACGATAATTTTCAATCGTTCCCTCGCTGAGCGTACGTTCCCGTCGATGTGGAAAACTGCCAAGATGATTCCAATCCACAAATCAGGTAGTATAAATCTAGTTGAAAACTATCGTGGAATATCGTTACTTTGGGAAAAGTCTTTGAAACAATCGTCCACGGTTTCCTGAACAACGCCGCTAAGCCGATAATCAGCGAGTTTCAGCACGGTTTTGTAGCGCGCCGTTCAACTACGTCCAACCTGATGGATTATACCAACACACTGTTCCCTGCTGTAGGAGCTCGTTGCCAAGTAGATGCTATTTATGTAGATTTTTCGAAGGCCTTTGATGTGGTCCCACACACTCTAATAATCGAAAAACTGCTACATATGGGCTTCCCATGCTGGATAGTTGAATGGCTGAGATCGTACCTTACTAAAAGGAAAGCTTTTGTCCAAGTAGATCTTGAAGCCTCTGTAACATTCGATGTCACATCTGGTGTACCACAAGGGAGCATCCTCGGACCACTCATCTTTATCCTGTACATAAACGACCTCGTTTACCGTTTGTCATCAGGAAAGCTATTTTTCGCAGACGACCTTAAAATCTTCCGAGTAATTTCATCCGTTCTGGATTGTGCATCCCTGCAGCTTGACATCGACAAACTCCTGTCGTGGTGTGAAGAAAATGGGATGAACGTGAACATAAAGAAATGTAACATAATCTCCTTCACGCGTCGCCAAACAGCCGTAGAGTTTAACTACAAGATCGGTTCGATCACTCTCGATCGGGTAGATTCTATACGGGACTTAGGTGTAATATTGGACAGCAAGCTAAGATTCGTTGAGCGTGTTGCGTCAACTGCCGCCAAAGCGTTCACCGTATTGGGATTTATCCGTCGCCACGCTACATTCATCACAGATGTGTATGCTCTCAAATCACTGTATTGCTCGTTGGTACGAAGTATCCTAGAATATGCATCACCGGTCTGGACACCGTATCAGATTTCGCATAGTCTGACGTTAGAACGAGTACAGAAGCATTTCATACGATTCGCGCTTCGTCAGCTTCCATGGGCCAACCCTACAGATTTGCCACCGTACCCGTCACGCTGTCTATTGATTGGCTTGGAAACTTTATCCGACAGACGTCTTAAGCTACAGCGAATGTTCGTTTTTAACATTCTCACTAGCCGTATGAATTGTCCAGCTTCACTGCAAAACATCAAAATCCACGTCCCATCTCGTACTATTCGATACCATGATGCACTTTGGCTCCCAGCTAGTAGGACAAACTACGGATTTAATAATCCATTTAGTGCTTGCATCCGTGCTTTTAACGCTATTTACGACTATTTCGATTTTTGTATTAGTAAAGATGTTTTTGTTAATAGAATTTTTTTTAGTCAGTACGAAATTTTCGAAGACAAAGAACAATAAATAAATAAATAAAATAAATAAAAGCTCTTTCGAAATATGTGAAGGGATAAACCGTACCACACTACCTTTAGGGTACACACTTATCTCTCTCGACGTAGTGTCACTTTTCACCAACGTCCCGAGGGCTCTGGTAACAAGTACTATTAATTGCCGATGGAACGAAATCATAACTAACATAAATCTGGATTTATTTTTGGAGATAGCACAGTTCTGTATGGATACCTGTTATTTCCGATACAACAACATACATTACTCTCAAATATACGGTATCGCTATAGGAAGCCCTCTCTCGCCAATCCTCACAGACATAGTACAAGACTTCGTTATAGAAAGAGCCATCGATGAACTACCATTCAGCATTCCGTTCATTAGGAAATATGTAGACGACTTGATACTAGCCATACCGGAAGATGCCAGTGGAATCGTTTAGAATACATTCAACAGACAAGAAACTCGATTGCAGTTCACCCTGGAAGCTGAGGAACACCGACGATTACCATTCTTAGATTTGATGGTAATAAGGAACGAAAACCAAACACTAGCAACAGACTGGTACGCGAAACCAATCGCATCTGGAAGGATGTTGAATTATAACTCTTTCCACCACTTGAGATACAAAATAAACACAGCCAGCAACTTAATCAAAAGAGTCACAACACTATCCACAGCAAGCACCTACAACGAACAAAAAACAATTATTTACGAACAACTACAAAAAACTGCTATCCGAGAACTCTGATTAACCGATTACTGCAACAGAAAGCACGGAGAAATAACCTACATCGCGAACACATAGCAGCCAACCAGCCACCAACCAACCCGTCCGCCTACACAGAACAACAGCACTCACGCAGCATACAACATAGCACCAAAAGTCAGCAGATCTCTCCTAACCAAGCATCAACCACAGCAGAAATAGTAAACCAGCCAAAACATCCACACAACATACAACATAGCAACAAAAATCATCATAACACCCCGAGCCAACCATCCAACGGAAACCACCAAGCAGCTACCACAGAAGCAACAGTAAGTCAATCGCCACCGCACCAAAAAACAACCAGCCAACCAACACCGCACCAAGAAACACCCAGCCAGCCAACACTGCACTAAAATTCTTCCAGTCAGCCACCACCGCACCAAGAAACAGCCAACCAACCAACACCTCACCAAGTAAGCCAAAATGCAGCAACACTATCATCACAACGGCAACATATCGCTCAGTACTGTACATTCCGAAACTCTCTGAAAGGCTCAAGAAAAAACTGATTCCGGATTATTCACACATCACTATTAGCAGCAACAGTACAACACAATCTCGCGAATGCCAACAATACCAACTTTGAAACCACGTGTTCAATCATAATTCATCAGTTAACCCTTAACTATCCCGTTCATTCGATATCAATATTGTTCAAATCTGTTGTGTAGTTTCTAAGATAATGAAGTTTAGTGATTTTCACATTTCGATACATTACAGACGAAGTTACATTCCGATTACAGCAAAATTCAAGAGGGTGTTATGAGGCAGCTAGACCTTTCATTTGATACTAATTCTGTGGAAATCGGGTCAACCATCTCTGAGAAAAGTGAGTGAGCCCAAGTAGTCATCAAAATATGTTTCTTTTCATAGCTGGATTTCACATTTTTAAACATAACAGGAAAAGTAATAATCCGTTCGCAAAAAAATCATTAGGGTCTTATGGGGCAACAAGACTTTCCATATGACACTGATTTTATGAAAATCGGTCCAGCCATCTCTGAGAAACATGAGTCAGATTAAACAGTCTCCAGAACACGTTTCTTTCTGTAACTTCTGAACCATATGTAGCCCGTTCATTTGAAACCAATTTTGTTCACATCGGTTGTGTAGTTTCTGAGATATTGATGTTTCGTGATTTTTACATTTTGATACATAACCTCTAAGGGCTCATTCAAATAATACATAACGCGCTCAGGGGTGGGGGGTATTCAGCGAAGCGTTACATTGCGTGTGGCAAACATGTAAAATTGCGTTACGTGGGGGTGGGTGGGTATTGAAAATTGCCAAATTCCGCGTTATGTAATATTTGAATGGTTCCTAAACTAGAAATCAGATTACAATAAAATTCAATAGGGTCTTATAGGGCAAAGCGGCAAATAGACCCTTCATTTGACACCAACATAGAAAGAATCGGTCAGACCATCTCTAAGAAAAGTGAGTGCGAAAGAAAGGTGCACATACACACGTACACACCCACACACAAACATATACACCTATACATGCATATATGCATATATGCAGAAAATGCTCGATTCGTCGAACTGAGTTGAGTAGTATATGATATTCGGCCATTTCAATCATTTTTCTACCTTTTAATTAGCCAGTGATCGTTAAGAGAAAGTCAATATATTTACTTTCATTATGTGATTTCACATTTTTATGAACAACGGACACAGGTACAATCCGATTGCAATGAAATTCAATAGCAACCTATGGCGCAACTAGACCTTTCATTCGACACTAACTTTGTGAAAATCGGTTCAGCCATCACTGAGAAAAATGAGTGAGTTTAAACAACCTCAGGATAACTTTTCTTTACATAACTTTTGAACCATATGTTCAATCATAACGAAATTCAAAAATTAGGGTTCTGGGGACAGCCATATCATTTGAGACCAGCTTTATTGAAATCGGTTATGTGGTTTCTGAGATATTGATGTTTCGTGATTTTCACATTTTGATACATAACCTCTAAACTAAAAATCCGATTACAATGAAATTCAATAGCAACCTATGGCGCAACTAGACCTTTCATTTGCAATTAATTTTATGAAAATCGGTCCAGCCATCTCTGAGAAAAATGAGTGTGTTTAAACAACCTCAGGATAATTTTTTCTTTACATAAGTTTTGAACCACATGTTCAATCATTACGATATTTAAAAGTTAAGGGTTTTGGAGACAGTCCGATCATTTGAAACCAGTTTTATTGAAATCGGTTATGTGGTTTCTGAGATATTGATGTTTCGTGATTTTTACATTTTGATACATAACCTTTAAACTAAAAATCCGATTACAATGAAATTCAATAGCAACCTTTGGCGCAACTAGACCTTTCTTCTGCAATTAATCTCATGAAAATCGGTCCAGCCATCTCTGAGAAAATTGAGTGAGAAAAAAAGTTGCACATACACACACACATACACACATACACACATACATACATAAATACAGAAAATGCTCAGTTCGTCAAAAGAAGTCGAGTAGTATATGACATTCGGCCATTGGGACCATTTTTATACCTTCGGTTTTTCCAGTGATTGCTATACCTTTCTAGGAGAAAGGCAAAAATCCAAACTGCTTATTTTCTCAAGCAAAAAGGTTTATTTTCTCCATCATGTTCTTGACTTTTTCATAGTCTATCGTCAATGAATTACAACAGGTACTGCCTTATTCCATCATTTGACAACCTAATTTTGATGGCAATGCCATGACATTACAAGATTTATTAGACATGTAACTAAATTAGACATAAAGCAACGTTCATAATCAACTGACAGTGGTTTGGCTAACTTTAGATTTCATTTACATGCTTGATATCGTTGATACTATGCCTTTCTTACATCTTAAAATAAAATAGCCTTCCGCTTTTTATTACGTTTTTGGCGGTTTTTGCCGATGCACCTGCATCAGAACCTATAGCCATGTGCTAATTCAACACGTGTGCCGAATGTTAGTTAAGACGCAGTTAGCTATGCAAAGGTAACTTGTAGTCAAAACAGGAGTGTTTGCGTTGCTATACGCAAAAAATAACAAACTTTAGTGTACCTCAGTTTCAGAGATTGCTTGGGAAAAAGGCAATTTGAGTAACTTTCGTTTGTCGTGCGCGTGACTGAAAGACAAGCAAACTATATATATTCCGATTTCACACAGTATAATGTTTTTCTAATCAAAGAATTTATGTAATAGTGATATGATTAACCTTTATAACTCGTGGCTTCTAACTTCTTTAATTGAATAGATCTTTCCATCATTTTAACAATTGCATTTTGGCGGGGTGCCTACTGATCATAGTTGATCTTGTTGGCCGTTATCAGTGGGACATGATACGAGGGGCTGTTGCGGTGAACATCCTCCCCCACGTGTTGCCGTAGGTTTTGATTCTGAATCGGCATCACCAGAGCTCTTCACATCCAGCACAGCCAATTTGCTTACAGGCCTCCTTGAAATCCCTCCGGATGTCTGCACTTCTGCTTGACGAATTACTCCATCCTTCCCCGGAATTGTTCGAACGACTCGCCCTCTTATCCATAGGTTTCTTATCTTGTCGTCAACTATAACGATTAGATCCCCTTCTTTAATTGGAGGTACATCTTTGAACCATTTTGTTCGACGAGTGATAGTCGGTAAATACTCTACCACCCAGCGATGCCATATGTTGTCCAGTGTGTATTGTATTTTATTCCAGCTACTTTTTAAAGCCAAGCCCGCATCTGTCAGGGCCTCCACCGGTTCCTGCACTCCATTAGAGCTAAGTAATAAAAAATAATTTGGTGTAAGTGACTCATGATCTGCTGTTTCTAGAGGTACAAACGTGAGTGGTCGAGAATTGATCATATTTTCAGATTCTGCCAAAATGGTGACAAACGACTCTTCGTCTAGTTTTGAAACCGCTGGAACTGCGTCGAACGCTGACTTCACGGCGCGAACCATTCTCTCCCAGCAGCCTCCCATGTGAGAGGCAGCAGGGTGATTGAACCGCCACTGGGTGTCAGTATTGGTAAAGGTACTGCCTAAATCTTTATTTATTTTGCGAAGTTCGTCTCACTGTCGGAGTAAATTTCCTGTGGGCACCCTCTGCGTGCTATAAATCTTCTGATTGCTTTTTCACATGTGTCCAAACTAACCAAGTTGACAAACTAGCGACCACTTCGAGATGTATAGCCCTGATGGTGAGGCAAGTGAAGAGGCAAACCCATCGTTTGACAACAGAACGTCCGATTTTAATTAAATACGGGCCAAAGATGTCTACTCCAGTGTACACGCTAAAGTTCAAGCTATAATCATCCAATGTGTTCTTTCAATTTGCACAGAATTTGCTCTGACTTCGCACAACCAATGCGTCATACGCATAACGCAAAAGTTGTACAAGGAATACCGTGCTGGATCGAAACCCGTACAGTATCGAAATCCGTACACTTTGATGTTTTTCTTTAGTTTTAAGCATTATAAAAGTGAAAATTCATATGATAGTTACATGTACATATCCGTTGAGTTGTTGGCCTTCTGTTAAATTAAACTATGCGCCAGTAGGCCATGAAATAAAAATATAAAAAATGAAAAATCAATCGTGTATCGGTTTCAGTTGTCATTTCGTTGTATCGTTAGAGAATTTACTAAGGAAACGTTCTTCAGATAAAAACGATTTTCAAGTGGGATATAAGTGTTTTACTCTGTGAATCTTTTTTAAATTGATGGGAAAGGTAAGTCTTTGTCATTTTCGAGCTGTATACTGTGTAATAAACAGTGTAAGTTGTATTTATTCAACAAAAACTGTGCCGTACGGATTTTGATTCTTGTTATTTGCTTGAATCGAAATCCGTACAGCGTGTGTATCATGCAAATATTGTTGAACTTTCTTCTTGTTTTCAGCATATAATAGAAGAAAACAAGTATAAATATACGGCAAACAATTTTAAACGAGCTGTGACTGAGGTGCGCAAGGGAAAGTCGTACCAGGAAGCTTCGAGAGGTTCCGGCGTTCCGGTTACTACGAAACGCTGCGAAAATTACACTATTTCAGCTGATATCAAAAATTAGAAAACCGTGTGAAACTTTAGGAGCCAGTTGATCCTCAAAATATACTTATTCGGTAATTTAAAAATAAATTATAAATAAAAGATGTTCATTTTTGTACTTCTTCATCTATACGGAGTTTGATTTATTGTTGTATGGACTTTGATCCAGTCTATATCGCGTGTGTGCGGATTTCGATTCAAAAGTGTACGGGTTTTGATTCAGACAAAAAACTGTGTACGGATTTCGATTCAAAACATGTTCTATTTAAACATGATTTTTTCGAGTTTCGGACTGATTTTAATCATTTTGCTGAAAAATAGTGATAAAATATAAGAAGACCTATAACTAAATATGTCAGTTTAAAGCAATATGTGATTTCTTAATTTTATATTGACCGTCGAAGATTAATATGTGCTTAGGTGTACGGATTTTGATCCAGCACGGTACATTGACAGAGATCAAAATCAGAACATGTATCATATACACAAAAATCGTAATGCCTCGGTAAAGTTCGACTTCGGGTGAACGAGCAGTTTCGAGGTGCTCAAAAAACCGTTCTTTACTTTCGCGTGCCGGTGCGTATCAACGGCTTGTGCATCCCTAAAAATCGTCAGCAACCGAAACAGCCAATAGCGAGCCTTGTTACCGCGGAAGTTTTTGACGCTGGTGCCAGTAACGCAGAACCGAATGCATGTGAATGAAACCAGAGTCATAATTAAATGCAAAATATTTTGGACTAATCTCATGTTTTTGTTTATTGTTGATGATTGAAGGATGTTTTCAAATGACCTGATTCATGAAAGTGAATCGATCAGACAATAATTTCTTCAATGGAGTCAGTACCCAACTTATCAGTATTGATTGCTGGTTGCACTGTTTTAACGATGCCAACCTTCTGAACATCGGCTGATGCTTTATAAGTGTAGTGGTTTGGAGCTGCGCAATACATTCAAAATACGCTAGAACATCAAATGCGTTATGCCCAACGCACATGCGTTGTACTGGTTCCAATTTTAATCAGTAAATGCGCTAATTTCGCTCATAAATGATCTGGTTACGCACACTTCAACTTTTGCGTGTAGGTGAATGGTCGAACAAACGCTTCTAATCTAACCGCTGGAAGAGGGCTCATTTTAGGGATAACCGGCTTCACCTTATACACACGGCACCACATGCAACGCTTCCTTATTAATCGCACCTGAACTTTTAGCTTGGGAACGTAATATTTCTGTCGTACTTGATTTACAACGGTTTCATCGTTCGCATGGCCATATGTCCGTTGATAGTTATCCAACAGTAAGTCTGTAATTCGGTGAAATTTTGCATCACAGGGTAACACCCGTGCTGCTTCAGTTCGACCCTGCACCCGTAACACTCCATATTCATCGGCGAATGGTGAAAGTTTCAAAAGACGGCTTGATGATTCCAATCGATTATTACGAGAACCATCACGTTGTTGCTTTAGAACTGCCACTTCATCAGGAAAAGCATCGGACTCTGCAATAGCCCACAAACATCTTTCCGCTGTTAGCGGGGGCCTAGTGTGGTTGGCCAACCACGCTCGACGCCTGGGTTCGAATCCCACCGCCGACATAGGTGTCGATGGTTGTGAGGGGGCGTGATCCACTCACAACCAACCCAACTGGTCTAGATTCAATCCTAGCCGACACCGGGAGATTTTCTGAGGCGAAAAATCTTTGGGATCACGCCTTCCATCGCATGAGGAAATAAAGCCGTTGGCGCCGGTCCGTTAATAAACGGGTCGTGAGTTAGGGTCCTGGGTGTGGAGTCGCCTCCCTGGGCGTCGGTGATTGGCCACAACAGTGGCGGAACTAGACCGACGGAAAATAAGTGAGAATAAAAAAAAAATCTTTCCGCTGTTTGTATTTCAATGCAGGTGAGCCAAATTGTATCAGCGACTTCATCTTTCCGATTATGCATGACATTGACGAAATGGAAATCGTATGCCATACACCGCAAAAGACGTTCATACTTGGAAAACCTTGAAACGTCTTTCTCGGCGTGCATTTGTCATTCTTCATTACGCTGGTGTAAAAATTCCGGACCTCGAAACTACCGACTCTGTATATCACAAGATGGACCTTTTCCCCCACTTCGTGGCTTCATCCGCCACTCCCAATAAAGCTGCCACCAATTCCAAACGAGGTATTGAGAGACTTTTAAAGGCCGCGATTTTTGTTTTGGATGAAACTAGTGCAACCCGGACTTGTCCTTTGTCTACAATGCGGAAGTATCCGACAGCCGCACAAGCTTAGGCGCTCGCATCTACAAATATACGGAGCTCCAACGATTTAGAGCTTTCGGGAACATAACCGCGAAAATAGCATCGAGAAATTTTTAGCTTTTGAATATCTTTGATTACGGCGAGCCAATCCGCGATCTCTAGCGGGATCTTGCTGTCCCAATCAGTTCCGGTTCGCCATACGTCCGAATCAAAATTTTACCATGGACAACGAACGATGCAATCAACCCCAACGGATCGTAAATGCTCATGACTACACGTAGCATCTCCCTTTTTGTGGGTACTAAGGTTTCTTTGACAAGCATTTGTATCTTTCCGCAGAACTGAAGCGAATATGCGAAAACGTCCTCTTTATGTAACCATGTCATTCCCAAAGCTCGTTCTAGTCCTGTAGCCTTATCCGGTAGATCGTTTTTTGATAGTTTGCAAATTTCTTCTCCCAACTCTTTCAAAACTGTTTTGTCATTTGACATCCAATTGCGTATATGAAATTCTGCCCGTTTATGAACTTCAACTACCTCCCGAGCCACTTCAACCGCTTCGTTTGCTGTATCGAAACTGTCAACATAATCGTCAACATAATGCCGGTTGAGTACGGCTGCCGCTCCACGCGGTAACTCTCTCGTTTGATCCGACGCATTCCGGTTTTTAATATATTGAGAATGAGCTGGCGAACATGCTGCGCCGAATATTGCCACGTTTGATACTATGATGCTCAGGGGTAGATCTCGCGAATCCCTGTACGGGAACAACAGAGCACTGCGATCTTCCTCGCGAATTACGCTCGGATGTCTGCTGAAACTGCAACTTCCCGTTCTCGGTACTGAAGCATTACCGATAGTAGTGGAGTCAAGAGATCCGGCCCTTTGAGCAGCATTGAATTAAATGAAATTCCTTCCACTTTTGCTGCCGCAACCCAAATAACTCTTACTTTACTTGGCTTTTCATCATTCACTACGACACCGATAGGTAAATACCACATACGCCGCAGATCAAATCTTTCCAGCTCTTGTGGCGTTATTCCGTGAATATAGCCTTTCGCTTTGAAATCTGCAATTTGCCGACGAACGCTTTCGTATAATTCCGGATTTTTAATTAAACGTTTCTTGAGGCACTTAAATCGTCGCTCAGCCATGGGTCTACTGTTAGGGAACTCTATGTATTCATATTTCCATAGTAACCCTGTTTTATATTTTCCATCGTTACGGTACGGTGCGTTGTTTCTTCTAAAATGTTGTACGCCCGTTGTTCTTCTGTCCCTCTAACTGACGGAACAACTGCCACACCAAGACTTTCAATATCAAAGAATCGACGAATATATTCATGAAGCTCTACATCTGATGACACGGCACAAATATGTAGGTGTTTATGCGCCGTATCTCTTGTAGCTTGCTCCAATCTCCCACATACTGCCCAACCAAGCCTAGTTTTCGTCGCAATCGGTGCGTACAACCCTCCTTCTCGAAGCTTTATAGTGGCTATTAGATGCGAATTATTTTGACCTTTCAATATTCCGGGTATGGCAGAGTAGAAGCTTTTCACCGGTAAATTACCAAGATGACTATAACGTGTAACGAGCCTTCGACATATTAAACCGTCTGTTCGTGTCGGTTTCAGAGATATCCAACTTCACGATAACTGATGTTGCAATATTCTTATTGATACCTCCTGTCCATTGAAGGCATAATGGTTGTACCTTTCCTTCCACACCTAGAGCTTTTGCGATTAACCGTTAAACAAGTGTAACCGACGACCCGTCGTCGAGAAATGCGTATGTGTTGATCTGTCGTTTCTCACCTTATAAGGTTACCGGAAGGATTCGAAATAAAGTTGACGATGATAATTGACGATGCAGTGAAACCACCGCTCCATTGGAATTTCCGCCTATCTTTGATTCCACTGGGGGTTCGTAATGAAGCAGACGATGATGTCGTTTTGGACAATCATCAATTCCACACACTTCACTTTTACACGGCCATCGTGCATGTGAAGTTACGCATCGCGCACAAAGTCTGTTAGATTTGACTGATTTCCATCGGCCGTCTAAATCGAGCACTTTTCGATCTGATGACTATCGGATTTGCACAGCACGCATGGTCTGCCTAAATTAGCCGCTGCAAGTTGCCGCTGTACATGCTCCTTTCCACCCTTTTGACTTTCTGTTGAAATGCTAACAAGCTGAGTTACACCGCTGGCAGCAGAGAATATTTTCGCCATGTATTCACTTAATACATTTAAGTCTACCATGGGAACTTGTTCTTGGTAAAGAGCCCAATTGAACTTTGCCGCAGCCGGAAGCTTGTCAACTAATTCCTGTAGCAAATTGGGATTAGACAGATGTCTTCCCATGCCAACCGCTTTCAAGTGACCGCAAAGATTTTGCACTACAAGTCCAAAACTTACTAGCGTTTCCAAACGATCTGCCTTTGGAGCTGGAGTAGCTCTTACTTTAGCAATCATATTGTTAACTATTTGTTCAGGGCGACCATATAGCTTTTGCAGTGTCGACAAAATGTGAGGAACTGTCGTGGGGTGTAACAAAAAGCTGCTAACGGCTTCCTTTGCCGAGCCTTTAAGATTACGCTGTAAACGAAGAAGGTTTTCAGCATTGGAATATCCGCAAATTTTAGTTCAGTTTTTATGGCTGCTTATAAATAACGGCCAATCGATCGGATCACCGGTAAAGATGGGGAGCTCCTTCGTAACGACTTGTCTAGCTGCTAGCTGCTGTGGTGATGGACCCGAGCTACCCTGCGATAAACCCGACGGTTGCCTTTGATGAAAAGCGGAGGCGTTATCGGCTACTATGTCATTCTTTAGGCTCGGGGATGTTAGTAGTGGAAAGGTTGACCCACTTACAGACGACTGACATTCATTATAGTCAGAAAAAGCTTGTTTTTGATACTGGCTTTTCCATTCAACTTCTTCTCGTAGTGCCCAGTATGCCTTTTCGGCTTGGTTTCGTAAACGAATAGCTTCAAATTTTCGCTGACGTGCTTCCTCTACCGATTTTCTTCCTCTATTTCAGCATTCTTTCTTATAAATTCCGCTTGCTCTTGATTTCGAACCTCAAGTTCGGCTTGTCAAACAGCTTCCGATTGGCGAACAGAACTTATTTCCCCGATATGCTGGTCTTTTAGAAGTTCAATCGTAGCCTCAAGTTTCTCTAACTCACGATTGCGATGATCGAGCTGATTGCGTATATTGGTTATCGATTGTTGCAGCATCAACATTTCGTTGGCGTGTCGTGTTTCCAATGACTTAATTCTATCAGCTAGCTCTGTTTCCCGACTCTGCCCGATTTCAGTGTCTTTTTGATATTCAGTAGCCAAAGGTTGTGTTTGTCTGTCAGTTCGCCTTTGGTGCTCAAGAATGTGTTGCCTACGACGAATCGCAGTTTCTGTACTCCACCGCTTGTATGACGGTATACCAAGACAGCTGTCTTTTATTAATTTATTTACGTCAATCATAGTAGACTACAGCTTAAAACTATTGCTAACATCACAAATATAGTTATCTAATTATAGTGTTAATTTTTTTTCTAAGAGCATTTCGCGACATCGTTAAATCAATAACTTCACAATATATATTAAAAAGACTCATCATACTATTAACTGGCCCGGCCATGGCATATTCTGTTCTATAAGAATTTAATACAAAAAATTTTCGTGTTCTTAATGAGCGTGTAGGACCATAAAAGTTTAGTTTTCCTAGCAAATTTTCCGAACATATGCGTTGTGAAAGTAAATCGTTTACAAGAGTTACCGAAGCAATTTCTCTTCTTTTTTCAAGCGTATCTATATTAATGAGCATGCAACGCGATTCATAACAAGGGAGAGGAAATGAGTTCCAACCTAGTTTTCTTAGTGCATATAACAAAAACTGTTTTTGTACGGATTCGATTCTATTGGAATGGACGTCTTGATAAGGCGACCAAACAACACTACAGTATTCTAAAATAGATCTAACATATGTAACAAAAAGAGTTTTTATAGTATACGGGTCTACGAAATGATAACTGAACCTTTATATAAAACTCAGCATACTGTTGGCTCTATTGATGATCGTATTGTAGTGATCAATGAATGTTAACTTAGAATCCATAATCACTCCTAAATCTCTAATTTGATAACACCTTTCTACAATTTGATGTCCAAGAGTGCAACTGGAATGTTCAGGATTTCTCTTCCTTGTGTAGCATATAATATTGCATTTTTTTACGTTAAGATCAAGAAGACTTTTTTTACACCAAACGTAGAAAATGTCAACCTCTTGTTGGAATTGTTGGATGTCTGAATTGTTTCTTATCTCCAAATACAATTTCATGTCATCTGCATATATCAATACTTTGAGAGGATTCAACACAAGGGTAACGTCATTAACAAATCGAATGAAGAGCAAAGGGCCTAAATGGGAGCCTTGTGGAACTCCAGATGTCACTTTTACTGGTACAGAGAGGTGTCCCTTAAATCTAACCGTTTTTGTTCTATTCGTCAAATAAGATTCAATCTATCTAAGTAGCTCTGTCTCAAATCCCAGTTTTTTTAATTTGAACATAAGCATGGAAATATCTACTCTGTCAAAAGCTTTGCTAAAATCCGTGTATAGGTCTTCCACGAAGTTGCCTCTGTCCATAGACGCAAGAGAGAAATCAACAAATTCAAGTAAGTTGGTAGCCGTAGACCTTCCTTTGTAAAAACCATGTTGGTTACACGTTATGCGGTTCTTTATTTGATTAAATATTTTTTGGTTTACGATAGATTCAAAAAGTTTTGGATACATGATATTATTGCAATGCCACGATTATTTTTGATGTCAGATCTCTCACCTGACTTGAAAATCGTTATAAGAAAAGGTTTTTCCAGACTGATGGAAATTGTCCGGACGTAAGGGATAAGTTGAAAAGCCAAAAGAATGGTTTTACGAAAACAGGAGAAAGATTTTTCATAAGTGAGGGTGGAATTCCATCTGTTCCTGGACCTTTTGAAGCATCCAGCTCTTTCAGTGTTGCGAGGATTACTTGAACAGTTGTTTGCGAAAGTGCGAAAAGTACTCAAACTTGTTGCAGATTTGCTTTGAGTCAGTACTGGCAAAGTCTTCATATTGCATGCGAGAAGGGAAGTTATTAGACTTCATTTTATCGTTTGCAAATTTGAAAAAACTGTTTTGGGTCTGATTTAATGTTATTTTCTACCCTTGTGTTGTAATTCTCATACGCTATAGATATTTTAGTATTCATTTCATTACATATGTTCAGATATCTGTCTAAATTTCCTTGGTCTTTAAGTTTTTTGTAAGTTTCATGAGCTTTTTGTTTCCTATTCTTTAAATTTTTAATTTCTCTGGTAAACCAAATGGGATCTTTTGAGCTAGCCATTTTCTTTTTTGATTTTGGTACAGTTGAGTCTAAAACTCCGTACAGCGATGATAAAAAAATTATCAGTACTCAATTGCAGTATGAAATTTTTCATTTTTTCATAGGGGATATTCTGCTTTGTCAACACTAAAGTCTTCCGTGCAATTGGTGAATGAAAAGTCTAAAAAACAGTTCTGCTCATTTCGGATTGAGTTAACCTGATGTAATCCAAGTTGACTAAATCCGTCAAAAATAAATTGCAGAGTTTCGTTTTCTTCTACTACAGGAAGTAAAAGCGATTCGTTATCATCATTTACAATAAAATCAGCATCCTTTTGATTGAAATCTCCATATATATGAATTTTTCTACCGTCCTTAAAAATTTTTCATATGATTGCTTTTTGGCAAAGTGGGGTGGAAAGTAAACTGATACGAAAATATGGATTTCACCCTTCAAAAAAACTTTAACCCAGACATCTTCAAATTCGACATGTTTCTGGGTTATAATTTGCTCAGAATCATGCTGAACTCCAACAGCAACAAGCACTCCACCACTTGATTCCTTATTAGATAGTGATAAATCACGATCGCTCTTGAACACATTAAAAGAACTGTTGAAAACTTCTTCACTTTTAATATCTGCGTTCCAGTTCGTTTCCGTTGCTAGGATGATTGAGTATGAACATCCACTTATCCTGTTATTAATGTGATTAATTTTGAGCGCACTGCGCATCCTGTTGAAATTTTGAGCATAAATTAAAACTTCATTGACTGCTGGCGTTGTCTTTCTTTCTTTGTGGAGAGCGTCACTGATTTTGAAAACACGAATGCTTACAAAAACATCCATCACATAGGAAACCTGTTGACCTAAAATTGTTTTTATTGTTGTGGCCACCAGTCAAATGATAAGGACACGGTACAGCTGAAGAGCCGAATCGGTCGTTGTTTTAGATTCATGTACATCAGCGATCTTCAACAGATCTACAAGAGGTTTTATATCAACGAGAGGTAATCTTGAACAAATATCACTCTGTTCGTGGACAAATTTTCCGGGTCTTTCAGAGATTGATTTCGTCCATAATCTCTCACCAAACGCCTGTTCCGTACTAACAGCATAAACTTTTTTGGAGTGGACGAGAAATTTACTTCCTGCGGGCATAATTGCGCGGTTGGTAGTTGATTAGTTTCTGCAGATATGGATGGAGACGTCTGTACAACGACGCTTATGCCGGAATTCTCAGCTGCCTTGGTCTGCTTCACCCAATCTTCTGTCCTTTTTGCGCTTCTTTGACTGCTCCGCAAACTCCTCACACTTCTCGCTTCATCATCGTCCTGCCGGCTTAGTAACTCATGTTTTCGAGCGATAAAATTCTTTTCTCTCGAGTTTTTCACGAAGTTCTTTCTCGTTTAAAGCTCTCTCTTTAGCAATCTTCTCTCTTCTCTCTAATTCACGACTAATGATTAGCCGAATGAGTACTTGAGCTACCACTAGCAACACTCGCTTGTGGTACGCTACATCGAGGAACACAAGTCGAGCACGAAAAACTGGTTGCCCGAACCGTACCACTATCAACCTTAGCACATGAAAAATTATACCAATGCTCACAGTTTTGGCACTGCACCATGAAACGTTCCGCATTATTTGGCCGTTTGCATCGTAAGCAATCCTGCTGTTCTCCACCATCGGTGTCAACGACCGAACCGAAGCAAAGAATGACTCTACCGACGAATGATTCGACACTCTATCATCGGTTTCAACATCGAGGTTAGAATTGGCTTGATGGTCCGCTTTCGTTCGCGATCGCGTTTGCCTAACATTAGTCTGTGCATTCATCCTGCACTGAATAAATTCTTAAAGAATCTGTGGAAATTGTTTTGATTCGGAGTTATCCTAGCAGTAAAATCCTATATTAGGAGTAATCAGCTTTAGGCTGTAAATTTTAATTTTATTTTAGAAATGTTCAATTTGATAATAATATTTACTTACAATTGAGTCTCCTCTTATTTTTATATAAATTTCACACAGTATAATATTTTTCTAATCAAAGAATTTAGGTAATAGTGATATGATTAACCTTTATAACTCGTGGCTTCTAACTTCTTTAATTGAATAGATCTTCTCATCATTTTGACAATTGCATTTTGACGGGGTGCCTACTGATCACAGTTGATCTTGTTGGCCGTTATCAGTGGGACATGATACGAGGGGCTGTTGCAGTGAACAGCCTCTATGCGAACGAAAACGCGATCCCTTTTTTTTAATCTTTAGGAACAAATTCTTTGATTTAGCGTGATTTGAAGCACTAACTGGTTTAATCTCTTGCAGGAAACTTCGCAGTGAACGAACAAAGTCCATACGGTCAACATCCTTGGAAGCAGTTGTTTCGAAAAACTCTCCTGGAAGTCTAACGGGTTGATTTATACGATTTCAGCGGACGAACACTGCATCTCGTCCCTGTATGCTGCCCGAAGCCCCAACAAAATTAACGGGAGTTTTTCACTCCAATGAAGCGAATCGACGTACATGATAGCAGATTTCATTGTTCTGTGGAACTGTGTGTTTTTGCTGTCCGAATGCGTTTAGCACCGAGAATCGCTGCGAATTCCCGAAATATATCGGACTCGAACTGCCGGCCTTGGTCAGTTGTGATGCTTTCGGGAACTCCGAATCTGGAAATCCATTCCGAACATATTGCGCGTGCGACACTTTCAGCTGTCATATTTGATAGAGGCACAGCTTCCGGCCAACGAGAGAAACGATCGATCATTGTTAAAATGTACTTGTAACCATTCGAAACTGGTAGCGGTCCTACTAGATCAATGTGCACGTGCTGAAATCGAGTTCTCGGGATTTCGAAATGTCGCAACGGCGCCCATGTATGTCGATGGATTTTCGATCGCTCACATTTGAGTCGTTGCGAAACAGAGTGGTCTATGTGCCATCGAGCAAATTTGTCAAGAGAAGCAATTTTCGAAAAATCTATGAATAAAATTCAGTTTAACGGATTCTTTCAAACAAAATCTAATATGAAGGTTATGAAGTGGTTCAACATGTGAATACATAAAATTACCAATTTTTTGGCGAAATAAGTGATTTTACCATGCCAATGTACATAGACCACTCTGACTTCATATTTATTTCACTGGAATCCTCGTATCGTTTCGGAATAGAGTAGTCTATGTACATAAACATGAATGAAAATGACGTCAACTCGTATAAAATGGCTAGTGTCACATGTTATATGATGTACATGGCATGTCACATGTAACATGTGACGTGTAACATTATATGTAACACAAGATGTTACATATTACATGATATTTGACACGTTACATTTTTCGTGTTACATTACGTGTAACATGTTACAAATCACGTATAACATGTTACAGTGCAAGTGACAAGTTACATATCACATGTAATATGTTACATGTCACATGTTACATGATGGTATAACCTCGATTTAAGTACATAGACCACTCTGTTCCGAAACAGAATGGCCATTTTGTTTCGGATGAAATTTCAACATGATATAAATCTGCTTTTAAGTTCGATTTTTCGAAAAAATTTTAGTCTCCTAACTTCAGCTTTTTGAGTAGATGCGGTTTATGTAAAAAACTCATTTTTGAAAAAAATGGTCTTTTAAACCACTCTGTTCCGCAACGGCTCATTTATCACAAGATGTTTCAAATCGCTTTATATCTTCATATATTGACGCCCAAACGAAACGTGAGGCAATTAATTTACGAGTGCCTCGAACACCAGGGTTCGCAATTCCATGTAGATGCTCCATTACTTGTGATCGAAGAGTTTTTGGAATATATGGATGAATGCTTCCTTTTTGTGAAACGTCGCAGTACATACCAAATTGAGCTCTCAATAAAATAGCGAAAATATTTGACGTCTAGCTTTATCGCGGTCAACTCTCTGCCGAATGTAGAATATTTAGTCTGAGATGACGAAAGCTTCGTTGAGAAAAATCCTAAAGGTTGACAATAACCGTCAACATACTGCTGCAGCACTGCACCGACCGATGTGTTGGAGGCATCAGCCATCTATCTAAGTAGTTGGTTGAGTCTGGGTAATGCAAAAGAGTCGCATTTGCAATGCTTTGGTGCACCTTTCAAACGCTGTTAAGGCTTGCTGGTTCCAGGCCAGTTTTCGAATGTCGTTTTTTTCGATTTCCTGGTATCAGATCTCGTAATCCCGCTTGTTGATCAATTGCGTGTGATAGAAACCGTTTGTATACGTTAACCAATGCCAAAAACCGACGAAGCTCTTTGACAGTAACTGGGAGTTTGAAATCTTGCAGTGCCTTCCCTTTTCCGGGGAGCGACCGAAGGCCGTTTTTATCGACGAGGTATCGTAAGAACTGGACCTGCGGGCTCGCGAAACAACTTTAAGCTATGTTGATGACCAGTCCTTCAAACGTTTCAAAACGGTACGCACATGTTTTCGATGTTCGTCAGGAGTCGTTGATGCGATACAGATGCCATCTACAAAGACCACAACAAAATCAAGATCGCTAAGAATTTTATGCAAAACCGTTGGAATGTTTGTGACGCGTTATATGAACCGAATTGCATCCTCGTAAATTCAAACAAACCAAATGGTGTTATGACTGCGGTTTTTTCCATATCGTCTTCCTCAACCGGTATTTGATGCTAAGCGCGTTCAAAATCAAGGGTAATAAAAATAGATTTACCCTGAAGCGCGTTCAGAAGGTCGTGGATGTGTGGGACTGGGTAGCGATCTGGTATTGTTACTGCATTCAAGCGACGATAGTTACCAGCGAAACGCCATTTTCCGTTCTTCTTTGGCACACTGTGCAGTGCACTTGCCCAGAAACTGCTGGATCGACGACATATTCCAAGCTCGCAAATAACTTCGAACTCCTTCTTAGTTTATCCGGAGGTAGACGACGAGTTTTGCAGGATAACGGTGGTCCTTTGGTTTGAATATGATGGGTGATTTCATGTTGAATGGGATGACGCAGTATACTAGGTAATGTGATCTCACGAAATTCCGCAAGCATCTCGCGGAACGGGTGATTGATGCTAGTGGTTGTAACACTGCGTATCAATGCTGCGGTCACCCGTAACCCCAAATCGGTTGTGATGAAGCAGTGTCTGTAAGTTTTAATAACTGTGCCGTTAGCTGCATGCAGTTCACAGGGTGCTGTTGTTTGGAGCTTTTGCTTTGTCGGAGCAGGAATAATGGAAAAAAGATCAATATCAATGGGAAGATCGGTATCAATAAGAAAACGTTTTTTGGATGTGCGATCGAAGACAATAAGACGGCTGTTCGATAAAACTTCTCCTATCTCTACCGCGTGAGACGGGGAATTTCCTAGTTTTTTTAAAAACGACAAGAAGGACGACATTGCTGTGCGCGAGCTCCATATTGTCTATGATACCAGCAATACCAGCATTTGCTCGGCATTTTCCGATCGGCGAGAACATGAGCGACTGCGGCTTCTAGTTGTACTGGTTTTAAGTCGACGGATCTCTTCGGTGAGCGCGGCATTCTGAACTTCAAGATCATGAAAGGTTGGAGCAACTGAGTGCGTTGCTGCCGCTACTTGAGCGCTAGAAGAGTCTCCCATTTTATCTGCCATTTCCGCTAGATTTGCGAGACTGCCATCACTGATTTTCAATCAGCTTTCACAGCTTTCACGCTTGGAGGCATACGCTGTAAAAATAACATTTTCAACAGCTCTTCGTTAACGTTTAATCCAATAGCGAGTTCCTGCATTTTTGCAAGCAAGTGGGTTGGCCGCATATTACCCATATCACAAGAGCCTAACAGTTTTTCCAGCTTAACCTGCATCGATAGCTCAAATCTGGAAATTATTCGGTCTTTGATTGCTTTGTATTTGTTTTCGTTTGGCGGCTGTGCAACGAGATTTAAAATATGACGCAATACCGTCTGATCCACTTTGGCAAGGATGTGAAAAAAATTAGTTTGGTCGTTCTGAATTCCAGCGAGGGTGAACTGGGCATCGGCTTGGGCAAACCACATTACCGGGTCGGACTTCCAGAATTCTGGAAGCTTCACTGAAACCGCGGCAAACTTGTTGCAGATTTGCTTTGAGTCAGTACTGGCAAAGTCTTCATATTGCATGCGAGAAGGGAAGTTATTAGACTTCATTTTATCGTTTGCAAATTTAAAAAAACTGTTTTGGGTCTGATTTAATGTTATTTTTTTTTAATGTTATTTATACCGTCCTTAAAAATTTGTCATATGATTGCTTTTTGGCAAAGTGGGGTGGAAAGTAAACTGATACGAAAATATGGATTTCACCCTTCAAAAAAACTTTAACCCAGACATCTTCAAATTCGACATGTTTCTGGGTTATAATTTGCTCAGAATCATGCTGAACTCCAACAGCAACAAGCACTCCACTACTTGATTTCTTATTAGATAGTGATAAATCACGATCGCTCTTGAACACATTAAAAGAACTGTTGAAAACTTCTTCACTTTTAATATCTGCGTTCCAGTTCGTTTCCGTTGCTAGGATGATTGAGTATGAACATCCACTTATCCTGTTATTAATGTGATTAATTTTGAGCGCACTGCGCATCCTGTTGAAATTTTGAGCATAAATTAAAACTTCATTGACTGCTGGCGTTGTTTTTTCTTTCTTTGTGGAGAGCGTCACTGATTTTGAAAACACGAATGCTTACAAAAACATCCATTTCTGCAGATATGGATGGAGACGTCTGTACAACGACGCTTATGCCGGAATTCTCAGCTGCCTTGGTCTGCTTCACCCAATCTTCTGTCCTTTTTGCGCTTCTTTGACTGCTCCGCAAACTCCTCACACTTCTCGCTTCATCATCGTCCTGCCGGCTTAGTAACTCATGTTTTCGAGCGATAAAATTCTTTTCTCTCTCGAGTTTTTCACGAAGTTCTTTCTCGTTTAAAGCTCTCTCTTTAGCAATCTTCTCTCTTCTCTCTAATTCACGACTAATGATTAGCCGAATGAGTACTTGAGCTACCACTAGCAACACTCGCTTGTGGTACGCTACATCGAGGAACACAAGTCGAGCACGAAAAACTGGTTGCCCGAACCGTACCACTATCAACCTTAGCACATGAAAAATTATACCAATGCTCACAGTTTTGGCACTGCACCATGAAACGTTCCGCATTATTTGGCCGTTTGCATCGTAAGCAATCCTGCTGTTCTCCACCATCGGTGTCAACGACCGAACCGAAGCAAAGAATGACTCTACCGACGAATGATTCGACACTCTATCATCGGTTTCAACATCGAGGTTAGAATTGGCTTGATGGTCCGCTTTCGTTCGCGATCGCGTTTGCCTAACATTAGTCTGTGCATTCATCCTGCACTGAATAAATTCTTAAAGAATCTGTGGAAATTGTTTTGATTCGGAGTTATCCTAGCAGTAAAATTCTATATTAGGAGTAATCAGCTTTAGGCTGTAAATTTTAATTTTATTTTAGAAATGTTCAATTTGATAATAATATTTACTTACAATTGAGTCTCCTCTTATTTTTATATAAATTTCACACAGTATAATATTTTTCTAATCAAAGAATTTAGGTAATAGTGATATGATTAACCTTTTAACTCGTGGCTTCTAACTTCTTTAATTGAATAGATCTTCTCATCATTTTGACAATTGCATTTTGACGGGGTGCCTACTGATCACAGTTGATCTTGTTGGCCGTTATCAGTGGGACATGATACGAGGGGCTGTTGCAGTGAACAGCCTCTATGCGAACGAAAACGCGATCCCTTTTTTTTAATCTTTAGGAACAAATTCTTTGATTTAGCGTGATTTGAAGCACTAACTGGTTTAATCTCTTGCAGGAAACTTCGCAGTGAACGAACAAAGTCCGTACGGTCAACATCCTTGGAAGCAGTTGTTTCGAAAAACTCTCCTGGAAGTCTAACGGGTTGATTTATACGATTTCAGCGGACGAACACTGCATCTCGTCCCTGTATGCTGCCCGAAGCCCCAACAAAATTAACGGGAGTTTTTCACTCCAATGAAGCGAATCGACGTACATGATAGCAGATTTCATTGTTCTGTGGAACTGTGTGTTTTTGCTGTCCGAATGCGTTTAGCACCGAGAATCGCTGCGAATTCCCGAAATATATCGGACTCGAACTGCCGGCCTTGGTCAGTTGTGATGCTTTCGGGAACTCCGAATCTGGAAATCCATTCCGAACATATTGCGCGTGCGACACTTTCAGCTGTCATATTTGATAGAGGCACAGCTTCCGGCCAACGAGAGAAACGATCGATCATTGTTAAAATGTAGCGGTCCTACTAGATCAATGTGCACGTGCTGAAATCGAGTTCTCGGGATTTCGAAATGTCGCAACGGCGCCCATGTATGTCGATGGATTTTCGATCGCTCACATTTGAGTCGTTGCGAAACAGAGTGGTCTATGTGCCATCGAGCAAATTTGTCAAGAGAAGCAATTTTCGAAAAATCTATGAATAAAATTCAGTTTAACGGATTCTTTCAAACAAAATCTAATATGAAGGTTATGAAGTGGTTCAACATGTGAATACATAAAATTACCAATTTTTTGGCGAAATAAGTGATTTTACCATGCCAATGTACATAGACCACTCTGACTTCATATTTATTACACTGGAATCCTCGTATCGTTTCGGAATAGAGTAGTCTATGTACATAAACATGAATGAAAATGACGTCAACTCGTATAAAATAACTAGTGTCACATGTTATATGATGTACATGGCATGTAACATGTGACGTGTAACATTATATGTAACACAAGATGTTACATATTACATGATATTTGACACGTTACATTTTTCGTGTTACATTACGTGTAACATGTTACAAATCACGTATAACATGTTACAGTGCAAGTGACAAGTTACATATCACATGTAATATGTTACATGTCACATGTTACATGATGGTATAACCTCGATTTAAGTACATAGACCACTCTGTTCCGAAACAGAATGGCCATTCTGTTTCGGATGAAATTTCAACATGATATAAATCTGCTTTTAAGTTCGATTTTTCGAAAAAATTTTAGTCTCCTAACTTCAGCTTTTTGAGTAGATGCGGTTTATGTAAAAAACTCATTTTTGAAAAAAATGGTCTTTTAAACCACTCTGTTCCGCAACGGCTCATTTATCACAAGATGTTTCAAATCGCTTTATATCTTCATATATTGACGGCCAAACGAAACGTGAGGCAATTAATTTACGAGTGCCTCGAACACCAGGGTTCGCAATTCCATGTAGATGCTCCGTTACTTGTGATCGAAGAGTTTTTGGAATATATGGATGAATGCTTCCTTTTTGTGAAACGTCGCAGTACATACCAAATTGAGCTCTCAATAAAATAGCGAAAATATTTGACGTCTAGCTTTATCGCGGTCAACTCTCTGCCGAATGTAGAATATTTAGTCTGAGATGACGAAAGCTTCGTTGAGAAAAATCCTAAAGGTTGACAATAACCGTCAACATACTGCTGCAGCACTGCACCGACCGATGTGTTGGAGGCATCAGCCATCTATCTAAGTAGTTGGTTGAGTCTGGGTAATGCAAAAGAGTCGCATTTGCAATGCTTTGGTGCACCTTTCAAACGCTGTTAAGGCTTGCTGGTTCCAGGCCAGTTTTCGAATGTCGTTTTTTTCGATTTCCTGGTATCAGATCTCGTAATCCCGCTTGTTGATCAATTGCGTGTGATAGAAACCGTTTGTATACGTTAACCAATGCCAAAAACCGACGAAGCTCTTTGACAGTAACTGGGAGTTTGAAATCTTGCAGTGCCTTCCCTTTTTCGGGGAGCGACCGAAGGCCGTTTTTATCGACGAGGTATCGTAAGAACTGGACCTGCGGGCTCGCGAAACAGCTTTAAGCTATGTTGATGACCAGTCCTTCAAACGTTTCAAAACGGTACGCACATGTTTTCGATGTTCGTCAGGAGTCGTTGATGCGATACAGATGCCATCTACAAAGACCACAACAAAATCAAGATCGCTAAGAATTTTATGCAAAACCGTTGGAATGTTTGTGACGCGTTATATGAACCGAATTGCATCCTCGTAAATTCAAACAAACCAAATGGTGTTATGACTGCGGTTTTTTCCATATCGTCTTCCTCAACCGGTATTTGATGCTAAGCGCGTTCAAAATCAAGGGTAATAAAAATAGATTTACCCTGAAGCGCGTTCAGAAGGTCGTGGATGTGTGGGACTGGGTAGCGATCTGGTATTGTTACTGCATTCAAGCGACGATAGTTACCAGCGAAACGCCATTTTCCGTTCTTCTTTGACACACTGTGCAGTGCACTTGCCCAGAAACTGCTGGATCGACGACATATTCCAAACTCGCAAATAACTTCGAACTCCTTCTTAGTTTATCCGGAGGTAGACGACGAGTTTTGCAGGATAACGGTGGTCCTTTGGTTTGAATATGATGGGTGATTTCATGTTGAATGGGATGACGCAGTATACTAGGTAATGTGATCTCACGAAATTCCGCAAGCATCTCGCGGAACGGGTGATTGATGCTAGTGGTTGTAACACTGCGTATCAATGCTGCGGTCACCCGTAACCCCAAATCGGTTGTGATGAAGCAGTGTCTGTAAGTTTTAATAACTGTGCCGTTAGCTGCATGCAGTTCACAGGGTGCTGTTGTTTGGAGCTTTTGCTTTGTCGGAGCAGGAATAATGGAAAAAAGATCAATATCAATGGGAAGATCGGTATCAATAAGAAAACGTTTTTTGGATGTGCGATCGAAGACAATAAGACGGCTGTTCGATAAAACTTCTCCTATCTCTACCGCGTGAGACGGGGAATTTCCTAGTTTTTTGAAAAACGACAAGAAGGACGACATTGCTGTGCGCGAGCTCCATATTGTCTATGATACCAGCAATACCAGCATTTGCTCGGCATTTTCCGATCGGCGAGAACATGAGCGACTGCGGCTTCTAGTTGTACTGGATTTAAGTCGACGGATCTCTTCGGTGAGCGCGGCATTCTGAACTTCAAGATCATGAAAGGTTGGAGCAACTGAGTGCGTTGCTGCCGCTACTTGAGCGCTAGAAGAGTCTCCCATTTTATCTGCCATTTCCGCTAGATTTGCGAGACTGCCATCACTGATTTTCAATCAGCTTTCACAGCTTTCACGCTTGGAGGCATACGCTGTAAAAATACATTTCAACAGCTCTTCGTTAACGTTTAATCCAATAGCGAGTTCCTGCATTTTTGCAAGCAAGTGGGTTGGCCGCATATCACCCATATCACAAGAGCCTAACAGTTTTTCCAGCTTAACCTGCATCGATAGCTCAAATCTGGAAATTATTCGGTCTTTGATTGCTTTGTATTTGTTTTCGTTTGGCGGCTGTGCAACGAGATTTAAAATATGACGCAATACCGTCTGATCCACTTTGGCAAGGATGTGAAAAAATTGAGTTTGGTCGTTCTGAATTCCAGCGAGGGTGAACTGGGCATCGGCTTGGGCAAACCACATTACCGGGTCGGACTTCCAGAATTCTGGAAGCTTCACTGAAACCGCGGCAGCTGCTGGAGCGGCGTTCTCCATTTTTCGAACCGACGCGAACAGAATCGAACTCTTTCGTAATATGCGTGAATTTTAGTGTCGCGGGTCACCAATGTGGGGAATTCTCGAGGAATCGCAAATAAAACGCGGTTAACTTGACACGAAACAATGTATTTTGTTACTCGAACTTTCCGACGCGTTCCCTCCTCTTGTCATGTACCGAATGAATAGCATTTGCTGACAGGGTGATTCAACTGATAAATTGTGTGTCTAATTCAGTGTTGCCATGGAGTTTTCAAGAATGATAATTTAGTTGCCCAGAAACTTTTCGAAATATTACAAAATAAGCACTGCCATTTCTGTGGTTTTACTTAGTGAATAAACGAAATAAATGTTAGTAAATGAATAAGAAAAACAATTTTGAAAATAAGCCCAAAACCACCTAGACCATTGAAGCCATAAATGAAAAGAATCCCATCAAAATTCAGCCTGAGAGAGCCGAGAAATGCACTAAATAAACAAAGAAGGACAAAGTAAACGCCTTTATCACGCAAAACTTCAAGTCTTATGCAGCCACTGTGGCCTCTCAGTTCACACAGTTCACAAAAATGTGTGGAAAGCATAACACATCAGCTGCACAAGGATTACATAGACATGATTCAAATCTAAATGTGTATCATTACTACACGGCAAGGCAAATCGTCCTGCGCCGTTATTCACGTCCACTACAACCAGAGCCTAGGTTATTGAACAGTTCTACCTACGGCTAGTTTCTCACCCGACTGCTCGCGTTGGCGTTCAGCATGACAAAGACCTCAAATTAATGAGCAAAGCGACGCAGTTGCTTGAAGAGAGCAGCAAATCCTGCTAAAATATTTCTCCAGAGAGATAGCAAACTGGTGTGATCTTTTTCACACGAAAGGACATTACCGACATTACTCTCAAACACAACAGATCACTGCAGAACGTGCGTTGTGAGAGAAACATATACCCAGGTAGGAAAGTAGACAACGGTGTTTACAATGCACCTCGAAACTGAAAAAAAATAATCCAGCCGTACGTCACGCATGTTTGCTCTTTGAATTATATCGAATTGATCTCAGCAGTGTACTCCGCACGGCGTTCTGTTATGCATTCTCTCTAGAGTGGTTAACCACCAGTGATGCCACATTCTCATCTGTATTTTGGAGCTCAAAAAATCTTATCGCCTTGGTAAAATTTGAAAAAATCTGTAAAATAAAATCTGCATATGTACTGGACATATCCTTCTCGAAAAAAATGCGATATAGCTTGTTTAACATTTTTTCCGCGAATTCATTCATGCACACGTTTATCCGTAGCTTATGAATATAATAAATCCTCCGACACGCTCCACCGCATTTGAGTTAATTTATATTTTTCAACTATATAAAAAAGTTTAATTTACGACCCCATGAAAACCAAAAAAATCTGTATTATTTCCAGAAAATCTGTATGTAAAATATGCAGATTACAACATATTAGTGTTTTTTGCCATTGCTTTATCTCTTTTTTGTCTTAAACTTTCAATAAGTAAGGCGATAATTAAATGTATTAACTGATGATTATTCATTTTTCTCTACGTGATGTTTATACATGGTTTTGCTTAATTTATCTGCATCGGTACCAACATAAACAATAAGCGGATAAATCTACTGAATTAACCGCTACAGTCAACAAACAAACAAACAAACAAACAGTAACATCATAGTTAACCCGTGAAGACCCGGGACGGAACTTGTTTTTTGAAAATGCTCGTTATCAGCACTGGAACGGCCGATTTGGGAAAAGTTGGACTTTTATTCAAGGGGAATAGTTGCTCTAAGTTTTGGTAAAGATGCCATCCCTCTTGACCCCACCCTGTTTTCGTGAGACGCAAATATGTCTGTGTTTTTTTGCTCATTTCAAGATGGCTTGACAAAGTATTTCTTTAAATTCTTTTAGCACCAATATTTAGTGGTTAATTTGTGGTTTCGAAATCCAATTTGTGGTAATTTGTGGTTGAGTAATTTCTGAGAAATTTCCAGAAAACTGAGTAAAGCCATCTCTGAAAATGATTTCGCTTCAAATGAATCGGACAACGATGATATATACATCAATCGAAAGCTCTTAATTTGTGGTTCACGAAAATGTAGTTTTTATAGGCATACTTCATAATAAAATAATTAAAAAACTATTATTTAAATTTTTGAACATTGTTTACCTCTTGTTGTCAACACCGACCGTACGCGGCGCTGGTAGACCATCAAGATGATTTTTTCTCAGAAAGCTTTCGTGTAGCGATGAGTATGGTGAAACTAGAGATACTCAGAGGGAGAGATATGCGGTGAGCCAAACGAACAAGAAAGGTAACACCACATTGAGAGGTATTGCAATCAGGTACAAAAAAGAACGTGTTAATTTCTATACGATTTTTTGTTCTATTGCCAATGAATGAGTGATTTTTACCCGGAGTTCAACAAACCTTGTGTATAGGTAACAAAATAAGTGAAGGTGTATAAAATTAAACATAAGCATAAAATATATCACCTTAAAAGTTTTTGCGAAGCACTTCACTATTCTTAAGGACTTTCACCGTCACCACCGATTATACAAGTCGAATGTTAGTCAACATTGCGCTTTGAGAAGAGATCTGGCACCTCTGACATATGAAACCCAGTTGCCGAATTGGCGTTTTTTTTTTCACCGCGAACCTCTTCCTCTGAGTATTTCTAGGTGAAACAGTATGTAAACAGCAGGGATACTATATGTGCAGATTTGCTGCGAAATGCAAATGTTGATCAATTAGCAGATATTTGTAGTTGACAAGCTCCCGTGTGTTTTACGTAAATTTCCTCAAAATAAGTGAAGTTTCACGTAGACATGCGAGCGTAATTTTCTCGATCTTCGGTCGAATCATTTCCGGAAATGTTGTTTTGCCGTTTACCGATTGTTTAAAAAAAACCTAAATTAATACACCTAGGGGTGTGATCTGGTCTTTCTCATACAAAATCTATTATATGTTAAAATCTATTAGCACATACGATTTAACTCTTGGAATAAATTACAGCCTGATAATAATAAAGAACATTTTTTTGTTTCGATAAATATAATAATATTTTGGTAACCAACTACGCAACTGTATTCGACTGTTGGGTATTTTAGAAACCGGAATGATGCCTGAAGATCGGGAATGGGCCTTAGAACTGTAGGGAACGGTTGAAACGCATGGTAAATGCCCAAAGGTGTGAGTCCTGACTAGAATTAAAATTCGATATTTTCTCGTCTCAGGAATATGCTACTACAACTACCCCCTGAATAATAATACAAAAAAGCTTTCAACGGCAGCGACAACTGTATGTCGTATACAGTAAGGTCGCTTTTTATGCGGTTTTTTTACGCGGGTTGCTTTTCTCCATTACTCAAAAACGGTACAAGATATCGACCTCATTTCAATCACGTTTTCCGTTTAGGCCACGAGTGATCATATATCAGTTTTTTTTAAAAAATCACAATTTTTGGTGTAAATACTCAAAATTTAAAATATTGAGTTTTGGTCGCTAGATTGGCCACTATCATATTCAAACGAGGTTTTAACGTTTTAGGACGGTTTTCTTTGTTATATTTGCAACTCAAAAAAGTCGTTTTTTACGCCGACGCATACAAATTTGGAACGCATCCCCCGCGTAAAAAACGACCTTAGTGTATATGAACGACTGTCGATATGTTCTAGATAACCCACTAGCACTAACATTGGCAGGTGCCAGTACTATGCTCATCCAACGCCGCGTACGGACGGTGTTGACAACAAGAGGTAAACAATGTTCGAAAATTTAAATAATAGTTTTTTACTTATTTTAATATGAACTATGCCTACAAAAACTACATTTTCGTGAACCACAAATTAAGAGCTTTCGATTGATGTATATATCATCGTTGTCCGATTCATTTGAAGCGTAATCATTTTCAGAGATGGCTTGACTCAGTTTTCTGAAAATTTCTCAGAAATTACTCAACCACAAATTACCACAAATTGGATTTCGAAACCGCAAATTAACCACTAAATATTGGTGCTAAAAGAATAAAAAAAAAATACTTTGTCCAGCCATCTTGAAATGAGCTGTTTTTTTTCTAATTTTTCAAACAAATTGAGCAAACACTGGAAATTTTCATATGTATCAATTGCTCAATGTATCAAATCATGTCAGGTGGATGAAATATGGTATGTAAGAATAAATTTTAGAGTTTCTAAATTATTTCAGTACAAAATCACAAAACTACGTATTTTTATAAAAATTCAAATAAGAAAATCGTTCTTCAAATTTTAGGCTCTACATTTTTCAAGTAAGATTTCCTGAATCAATATACGAAGAAACGAATTTATTTTAGCATGTAAATATTTTGAGAAAAATGAGTTTAAATTCACTAAAGTACGTATTTTCACGGAAACCTGATTTTCTCAGTCTCCCACAATAGGTTTCAACTTGGCTCTTCAATTTTCAAGTTCTATATTTCTAAAGTAATGTCTTCTGAATCCAAAGATACTGGAAGATTTTATCTAGCATGCACAGATTTAGAGAAAAACGAGTTTGAATTCACTAAAGTACGAGTTCTTATAAAAACTTGATTTTCTCCAAATCTGTGCATGATAGAAAAAATCTTTCACCATCTTCGTGTTCAGGAGACGTCACTCTAAAAATATAGAGCTTGAAAATTGAAGAGCTAAGTTGAAACCTAACGTTGGAGACTGGGAGAATCAGGTTTCAATGAAAATACGTACTTTGGTGAATTTAAACTGGTTTTTCTTAAAATGTTTGCATGCTCAAATAAATTTTTCATCGCGTATGGATTCAGGAGATCTTACCGCAAAAATGTAGAGCTTAAAATTTGAAGAACGGTTCTGTTGTTTGATTTTTTATAAAAATACGTAGTTTTGTGAATTTGTACTGAAATAATTTGGAAACTCCAAAATTCACTTTTACATAACATAATTCATCCACCTGATATGATTTGATACATGGAGCAATTGATACATATGAAAATTCCCATTGTTTGCTCAATCTGTTTGGAAAATTTGAAAAAAAAACACAGACATATTTGCGTCTCACAAAAACGAAGAGGAGTCCAGAGGGGTGGCACCTTTACCAAAACTTAGAGCAACTATTCCCCTTGAATAAAATGCGAAGTTTTCCCAAATCGGCCGTTCCAGTGCTGAGCACGAGCATTTTTAATGAACAAGTTTCGTCCCGGGTCTTTACGGGTTAAATGCAAAATTTAAATATATCCAATGTCTTCTCTTATTATTATTGCTTCAATGTTATTTTTGAATGATCTGGTTCTTGAAAATGAATCGATCAGGTGATATTTCAATAAACTTAAAAGTACCTCAATTATCAGCAACCAATGCTGTATACACTGCATCAACTAGAGCAGGCTCCTGAAAAACGTTACCAATACCACTACAAATCATTATGATGATACCAACACCGATGAAATCGTTCTAAGCGAAGTGGTTCGGAGCTGTCAAATACATTAAAAAAAAACGCTAGAACATCAAATGCGTTATGCTCAACGCACATACGTTGTACTGGTTCCAAGAATGCTCATAAATGATCTGGTTACGCACACTCTAACTTTTATGTGATAATTCGAAATAAACCGAAAGAAACATAATCACAAATTATGGCTCCTACTACAGAAGACGAGACAAGCGTCGAGTTACTTGTTTGACCAATTTGATATTACAGATGGCGAGTCGGCTGGATTTTGGATGGATAGGTCATATGTCACTCAGTTGTCACCAATCAAGTTTCACTCGCGTTCCCTAACACAACATTTTGCCCGCCTCGTTTGCTGTCAAAGGGGCCTATGCTTTGAATGATTGAAAACACTTTTGAACGCCAGAAAAAAGCAACACAATAAATTTAAAAATCCACTCTAAAAAGATTTTGATTTCTGAAATAGTTATGAACTGCTCGAAAAAAAAATCAAATAAGTGACCAAAAACAAAACGGATTCTATCTGGCAGAAAGCTTCTGTAGAAACTAGAAAGATAAAATATTTTCTACAAGGTAGAGTTAAAAAAAAATCGCAGCATACTGATTGAAAACATTTTAACCAGAAAATTAAAAAAATGATTTCAATTTCAGGATAAAGGACAGATAAATCTTTAAAAAAAACTGGGAAACCTAAACAAATTAAGCTCAAATTTACGTCAAGACAAGGCCGAAAACTACCATCGAAAATAAATCCAGAAAATAACCACAAAACTAGTAAGAAAGCATACAAAAGTTTACACTGGAAAAACATTCCTGATATCCAGAAGTAGAGAAGAAAATAATCGTGAATATAACTCCAAGTGACTAAAAATACGTTGGAGAAAACAAAACAAAAATTCTTAAAGCGTATGTGAAGGTAAAAAAATTAAAATGAAGGCAATTATAATTTTTTGAACCTTTCGTGAACAAAAAAAATCGGAATATATATAGTTTCGTAAGTTGTCAGTGGTCACGCACACGCCAAACGCAAGTTACTAAAACTGTCTTCTTTCTGAATAGCTTGAAGCAAGCAAACGAAATTGCTAGCTACGAGCTCTTTACAAGGGAGTACCGCGTGTACATCCCTGCCAAGGACGTGGAGATCGACGGTGTGGTTACCGAAGGAAGCCTCACGGTCGATGACATTTTGCGTCACGGGGTTGGCTACTTCAAGAACCTTCTGATTCAAGATGTAAAGATACTGGATGTCAAGCAATTGCATTCAGTATCCATCGAAGAAGGGAAGAAGAAATTCCTCCCTTCGGATTCCTTCCGTGTAACATTCGCCGGATCCGCACTGCCGAACTACATCTCTTTGGACAGGGTTCGTCTGCCTGTACGCCTGTTCGTACCGCGGGTCATGCATTGCCAAAACTGCAAGCAGTTGGGTCATACAGCCACCTACTGCTGCAACAAGGCACGCTGCAGCAAGTGCGGAGGCAATCATGCTGAGACCGCTTGCAGTGAGGATACTGAAAAGTGTCTTTACTGCGAGGGAACTCGGCATGACCTTTCGGCGTGTCCCGCGTACAAACAGCGCGAGGAAAAAATTAAGCATTCCCTTAAGGAACGATCAAAGCACTCTTTTGCAGAAATGCTTAAGAGGGCTGAGCCACCCTCGACAGGAAACATCTTTTCGTTTTTACCAACCGATGAGGGTACATCTGACGATCCCGTCGAAGGGTGTTCTTATGCCTTGCCAGAGGGATCTAGGAAGAGGAGAATGCTCAACTCTCCTAATCTTTCTCGCAAAGGTCGTAAGATAACCCCTAGCGGAATGACCAATAAGACAACACAAAAAAAAGCGGTGAAGAAAAACCGAAGCAAGTACCCCCCGGTTTTAATTTCAAATCAAACCAGGAGTACCCACCGTTTCCTGGGGCACCAAAAACCCCTCGTGCATCCATTTCTCGATCAGAAGACATAAAAGAAACAGGGTTCATAAAATGCTTTGATATTGTGGACTGGATATTTAAAACATTCAACATACCAGATCCCCTTCAAAACATTCTTCTTGCCCTTTCCCCCACAGTGAAAACCTTTTTGAAGCAACTCACAGCAACTTGGCCCTCATTTCAGCTATCGTATCTTTCGATGACTAATACGTCGAAAGAGGTTTGGAATTTTGTCACTGTGTTACAGTGGAACTGCAGAAGTACAATATACAATATCGCACGCTTAGCCTTGGGGCTAATAGCAGTCTCGATCAACTAGATTAGTTGAGAGAATTCGTTATCGATATTGTTTTTGGCACATTTTGTATGTGTAGGATAAGTACAACGATACACCGTGCCCCAGTGCTGAGTCGAGAAAATTTCCAACTCGAAAAGATCCTCGACTCGATCGGGAATCGAACCCGATATCACAACCGTGTGGGAGAGCTAGCCGACCGACATCGCTAACCACAGAGCCACGGGGACCACGGAACTGCAGAAGTATCATCCCCAAATTCGATTTATTTTCACATTTGATAAATACATACAATTGTGATGCGTTCGCGCTCTGTGAAACTTTTCTCAATTCAAATGACCAACTTAATTTCCACGATTTCAACATCATTCGTCGAGATCGAGACTCACACGGTGGAGGGGTACTTTTAGGGATCAAAAAGTGCTATTCTTTTTTCAGAATCGACCTCCCCTCGATCTCGAATATTGAAGTTGTTGCCATTCAAACGAATATGAATGGAAAAGACCTTTGCCTTGTTTCGTTATATATTCCCCCATCCGCGCGGATTGAACAGAAGCAACTCCTTGATATAGCAGAATTGCTTCCCGCACCTTTTTTGATTTTGGGAGATTTTAACTCTCACTGTTCGCTATGGGGATCGCTGTACGACGACAACCGATCTTCTTTAATCTGTAACTTGATCGACGACTTCAATATGACACTTTTGAATACTGGGGAAGCGACACGTGTACCTAATCCTCCAGCACGTGAAAGCGTGCTTGACCTATCCCTCTGCTCGACATCACTAGCGTTAGATTGCCAGTGGAAAGTAATCAACGATCCCCACGGTAGTGATCATCTTCCAATCGTTATATCAATTGCTAATGGTTCAACTCCCCCGAACCCAATCAATATTTCCTACGAGCTTTCACGTAATATTGATTGCAAGCGTTATGAAAGGCGTTATAGCGGAATCTATCGAGACTCACGAGGAACTTCCTCCGGAGGAAGAATACGCGTTCTTAGCTGGCTTGATAATCGACGCCGCGACTCAAGCTCAGACGAAACCGATACCCGGGGTAACGATTAAACAGCGCCCTCCCAACAAATAGTGGGACAAAGAGTGCTCTGAGCTGTACGCGCGAAGGTCCGCGGCGTATAAGGACTACCGGGAGTACGGCACTGCCAACCTACTTCGAAAGTACGAGGCACTGGGCAGGCAGATGAAGAGCTTAGTAAAGGCGAAAAAACGCGGGTACTGACGGCGGTTCGTAAACGCGTTGTCGAGGGAAACAGCGATGAGCACTCTTTGGGATACCGCCAGGCGCATGCGGAACCGTGACGTTTCGAATGAGAGTGAGGAGTATTCAGATCGCTGGATACTCGATTTTGCCAAAAAGGTTTGTCCGGACTATGTACCGGAACAGAAAACCTTTCGCGACGCGTTATTAGTAACTACGGAAGAGCCTCCATTTTCGATGTTGGAATTTTCAATGGCTCTCCTGTCGTGCAACAATAAGGCTCCAGGGTTAGATAGAATAAAATTCAACCTGTTGAAGAATCTACCCGACTCTGCAAAAAGACGCTTGTTGAATTTGTTCAACAAGTTTCTTGAGCTAAATATTGTTCTGCATGACTGGAGGGAGGTAAAAGTCATTGCTATTCGGAAACCCGGGAAACCTGCCTCTGATCACAATTTATATAGGCCGATTGCGATGCTCTCTTGCCTTCGGAAATTAATGGAGATCCTCTTACGGTTATACAAATGGGTCGAAACAAACGGTTTACTTTCAGATACTCAATTTGGCTTTCGCCGGGGCAAAGAGACGAACGATTGCCTAGCGTTGCTTTCTACTGAAATTCAACTCACATTTGCTCGAAAAGAGAAAATGGCTTCTGCGTTCTTGGATATTAAGGAGGCTTTTGACTCTGTCTCTGCAGAAGTTTTAAGCGCGAAACTTCATTCGCAGGGACTTTCACCAAATTTGAATAACTTTTTGCTCAGTTTGTTGTCAGAAAAGCATATGTATTTCTCACATGGCGATTCGACAACTTCCCGAATTAGTTACATGGGCCTTCCCAAGGGCTCATGTTTAAGTCCTCTCTTGTATAATTTTTACGTCAATGACATCGATGAATGTCTTGCAAATTCATGCACGCTAAGGCAACTTGCAGACGATAGCGTTGTATCCATTACTGGTAGCGAGGCTAGCGATCTGCAAGGACCATTGCAAGATACCTTAGACAATTTGTCTGAATGAGCTCTTAAGCTGGGTATCAAATTCTCTCCGGAGAAAACTGAGTTGGTCGTTTTTTCTAGGAAGCATAACCCAGCTTAGCTGCAGCTCCTACTAACGGGTAAAACGATCACTCAGGTTTTAGTCGCTAAATATCTCGGGGTCTGGTTCGACTCTAAATGCACCTGGGCTTGCCATATTAGGAATCTGACACGAAGATGCCAACAGAGGATTAATTTTCTTCGTACGATTACCGGAACCTGGTGGGGTGCTCACCCAGGAGACCTTCTAAGGTTATACCAAACAACAATACTGTCAGTTCTTGAATACGGTTGTTTCTGCTTTCGCTCCGCTGCGAACACGCATATCTTGAAACCAGAAAGAATACAATATCGTTGTTTGCGTATTGCCTTGGGTTGCATGCAGTCGACCCATACGATGAGTCTTGAAGTGCTAGCGGGTATTCTTCCGTAGAAACATCGTTTTTGGAATCTCTCTTACCGGTTACTAATTCGATGTACGGTCATGAACACATTAGTAATTGAAAATTTCGAGAGGTTGGTCGACCTTCAATCCCAAACCAGATTTATGACTTTATATTTTGACTACATGGCTCAAGATATTAACCCTTCTTCATACGTTCCCTTCAATGTCGCACCTTTAGATACTTCTAACAATGCTATATTCTTCGATACCACAATGAAAGAAGACATTATTGGTATCCCGTATCAATTGCGCCCACAAGAGATCCCTAAGATTTTTTCCAATAAGTTTAAACATGTGAGTTGTGATAAAATGTTTTATACTGACGGATCTAATCTAGATGAGTCCACTGGCTTCGGTGTTTTCCACGAAAATTTTACCGCCTCCTACAAACTCGATGCTCCTGCTTCCGTGTACGTCGCAGAACTTGCTGCTATTCAGTACTCTCTTGGGATCATCGAAACCCTGCCCATAGACCACTACTTCATCTTCACAGACAGTCTCAGTGCCATTGCGGCTCTGCGATCGATGAAGACGGAGAAGCACACCCCGCATTTCCTGGAGAAAATACGGCGGTTTTTAAGTGCTTTAACAGATAAAAATTACCATAAATAGATAAATTAATTCTCATTGTTCCATTCCGGGCAATGAAAAGGCTGACGCTTTAGCTAAGGTGGGTGCTATTGATAGCGATATTTATGTAAGACCAATTGCTTATGATGAATTTTATAGCATTTTGCGTCAGAGAACACTCAACAGTTGGCAATCATCATGGAACTCAGATGAACTGGGACAGTGGCTACATTCCATTTTTCTTAAGGTATCGACGAAAGCATGGTTCAAGGGGTTGGATGTAGGTCGGGACTTCATTCGCGTGATGTCCAGACTTATGTCCAATCACTATACGTTAAACACGCATCTCTTTCGTATAGGGCTAGTAGACAGTAATCACTGCGTTTGTGGCGATGGCTACCATGACATCGAGCATGCTGTTTGGTCGTGTGCCGAATTCTGTGATGTTAGGTCCGAGCTTATAGATTCCCTCCGGGCCCGAGGAAAACAACCGAACGTTCCCGTTAGAGACATTCTGGGAAGCGGTGATCTGCAGTACATGACACAGCTATACTGCTTTCTGAAAAACGCTGACATTAAAATTTAAAATTTTCTTTGTCTATTTGTCAGATTAAGGATACAAATATACTATGCTGAAGACACGGAAACGAAGACTCGGCATCTATGCTGACACAAATATTTTGAACCCACAACAAACAAGTATACAATTGCTCTACCAGTTGCAAAACAAAATTCCAAAATAGTTTTAGGTCAAAATTGTACCTCCCCTCCTCTCACCTTAAATCCCCACAAGCTCGTAGTCGGCCGCGAGAATAAAAAAAGGCCTCCCTCTTTTCCCTGCTAACGTAGAATTAATACGAATTGTACTTGGCTCAGTAAAACAGAAAATGTATCGTGCCGTGTCAAATAAACTAATTTGAACTAAAAATATCGCCATGTATTCCCGTTGGATGGTTGATATTTCTCGGTGAAATATACACACTATGTTTGTTTTAACATGACGTTTCGGCGTACGGTTATTCAGCCATCGTCAGATATGACAAAACAACATTCTTCTCCCACCAGTGTGGTTTGCTTAGAGTGGGCAAACCACACTGGTGGGAGAAGCATGTTGTTTTGTCATATCTGACGATGGCTGAATAACAGTACGCCGAAACGTCATGTTAAAACAAACCTAGTGTGTATATTTCACCGAGAAAGATCAACCATCCAAAGGGAATAAAATTATACGGTGACTAAAACCTTAAATAATATCGCCATGTAGTTTTCGATTTTTCTAAATCCAACATAGGTACTATGCTGCATTTCGTACAAAAACCAAGCATTTGATTTGTTTAAAAAAAAAAACAGAACAAGACAAATTCCAAAATCAACGTAAAAAACCGCCTAAATTCTGAAATTCGCGTAGAAAACTTAATTTGCCAAAGGTTTTTAACCATCTCTGCTGAATACTTTCCAAAAAAAACCTAAATTTATCCATCTAGCGGTCAGACCCAGCCTTTCTCATTCAATTTTTTATTTGTAAAAATAGATTTACATGAACGCTTCAATCCAATAAATGTATATCCACTCTTTAGGTTCTAAAATATTGATGTTGTAATCTTTACATATAAAAATGCAGTCAAGTCTGTCTGTCTGTCTGATCCATATAGGCCCGAAAACTACCGAACCGATCGACGTGAAAATTTGTATGTAGGGGTTTTTGGTGCCGATAAAGGTTCCTATGATAGTTTGAGACCCCTCCCTCTTCTGAAAGGGAGGGGTCCCATACAAATGAAACATAAATTTCTGCACAACTCAAGAACAAACCAAGCAAATGGAACCGAATTTGGCATGTGGATGTTTTAAGGGGTAACTAATATGTCCATAATAGTTGGATGAAATACAAATTTGTGCACATCTCGAGAACTAATCAACCAAATGGAACAAATTTTGACAGGTAAATGTTTTTAGTGGTAACAAATATGTACATAATGGTTTGAAACCCGACTCTCTCTTCTATAAGGGAGGGATCCCATGAAAATGAAACACAAATTTCGCACAGCTCAAGAACCAATCAAGAAAATACAACCAAATTTGGTATGTCAATGTTTTTAGAGGTAACAAATATGTCCATAATGGTTTGACGCCCCTCCCTCTTCTGGAAGTACATGTTTCTTTACAAATTGTTGGCACATCTCGTGAACTAATCAACTAAATGGAACCATATTGGCAGGTGAATGTTTTTAGTGGTAACAAATATGTTCCATAATCGACCTCAGACAACATTTGGGATTGTAAGATGGTACCTTCCGGTTTCTGGAAAACAGCCGAAAATGGCCGATTTCCACCCAATATAATAATATCCGGATCTAGAATAATATACAGGAGCTAAAATCGACCACAGATAGCATTTAAAATTCTAAGATGGCGACTTCCGGTTTCTGAAAACAGCAGAAAATTACCAAATACCACCCAATATGAGTTTTTCTTTAACCAGTATGCCGTTCAAAATCCAGAAATTGTCTCCAAATGCCATTATGAAATCCAAAATGACGACTTCCGGTGTCGGAAAAACAGCGGCAAATGACCAAATACCACCCAATATGGGTATTTCCGGAACCGTAATGATGCACTGGAGCCACAAATCGACTTCAGACAACATTTTGAATTTTAAGATAGCAACTTTCGGTTTCCGGGAAACAGCCAGAAATGGACGATTCCCATTAAATATGAGCATCTCCGAAACGAAAAAGATGCACAGAAGCTTAAAATCGATCACAGACACAATCTTGAATTTTAAGATGGTGACTTCCGGTGTCTGGCAAACAGCCGGAAATGACCAAATCATTTATTTGGTATATTCACCAACAGGCAGGCAGGTGCCCAAATGGTGTAACTTAAAGCTAACAATTAAAATATCTTCAGAGAGTCAATACAATATTACATATTACAAACAATATAACATTTGAACTAGTCAGATCTTGAAAAAAATAAACGATATCGCCGACGAAGAAGCGTTCGAGGTAAATTAAAGTCAAATAGAGCAGATACTCTGTTGAACAACCGTTGGAGACCAACCATTGCGCCAAAAATGCTGTAGTTAGTTCGTTGAGCAGGCAGTCGTAGCATCGAGTTGTTTCGCAGAGCACGAGGTCGCACGTTTATATTTACTTGTTCCAAAAGAGCGGGACAGTCTATGCGGCCTTGTAAAAGGTCAGTGGTGAACAATGCCCTGTCTGTTTCTCTACGGACAGACAGAAGCTCCAAACGAATTAATAAGCAGCGGCTTTCATAGCTTGGTAGACGGAAGCGATCCGTCCATGGCAGTTTACGAAGAGCGAATCTCAAAAAGCGCCGTTGAACTGATTCTATTCTTTCCACGCCATTGTTGTAATGAGGAGTCCAGATAACCGAGCAGTACTCCAGTATAGAGCGAGATAAAGCGCAATACAATGATTTAAGGCAGTAGATATTCGTAAAGTCTTTAGCGACCCTGAAGATGAATCCCAGAGCTCTAGAGGCTTTGTCGACAGTGAATGAAATGTGAGGCTTGAAAGTGAGCTGGGAATCCAAAATTACCCCCAAGTCTTTAACTTGGTTTACGCGCTCGATCTCAGTTCCTAGCAAAGCGTATTTGTAGTGTATAGTCTGTTTTTTTCGCGAAAATGATATAATCGAGCACTTGGATGGATTAACGTCCATACGGTTCAGATGGCACCAATCGGCAAAAACATCTAGCTGACGTTGAAGAAAGTGACAGTCTTCAATTGTGTGAACTTGAAGAAAGAGTTTGAGGTCACCCGCGTAAGACAACCGTGGTTCTTAAATGACTAGGTTCACGTCATTAAAATAGAGCAGGAAGATTAGCGATCCTAAGTGACTTCCCTGCGGTATTCCAGACGTAGCGTCAAAATAAGAGGATTGGCAATCCCTAATAGCAACGGTTAGACGGTGACCGGTAAGGTACGATTGAAACCATAGTAAAAGATTCCCGTTGATTCCAAGATTGTCAAGTTTTGCAACGGCTATGCGATGATTCAGTTTATCGAAAGCAGCTGTCAAGTCAGTGTAAATAACATCCGTCTGAGCACGTTTCGCCATACTGTCACTGATGTACGAAGTGAGGCAAAGTAAATTGGTGGCGGTGGAGCGACCGGCTGTGAATCCATGTTGGTCAGTGCTTATGAAAGCTTTGCAGTGAGCGAGCAAAGGCTCCATGATAACAAGCTCGAACAGTTTGGCAACAGCACAGAGCGATGTGATGCCACGATAATTGCTCACATCGTTTTTGTTTCCCTTCTTGTGTACTGGAAACATGTACGCCGATTTCCAGCAGGACGGGAAGACGCCGAAAGCGACAGATAGCTGGAAAACATGCAGAAGCGGAGATATTAGGTTATCAATCTGCGTTTTGAGAAACGTCGACGGAATCCCGTCAGGACCTGGGTTTAATGAAGCTTTGAGTTTGCAGCAGGCTCTAGAAATCATTGTCGCGTCTAAATGAAAAGTGTTCAAAGTTTGACCGGACCGTGGGGTATTACTGGCGGCACGTTCGACGTGATGATCGCTCAATGTCTCGTCAGTGAACACGCTGGCAAATTTTTCGGAGAAAAGCTGACAGATGTCCTGCGGGGTGGTTGCTTCCTTACCGTTGAATGTCATAGAAGAGGGTATACCACCTTCATGTCGTTGTTGATTGACGAACCGCCAAAACTGTTTGGGACGAGCCTTGAGCTTTCTCTGTAAATCTTGATGATATCGGAGAAAGCATCGTTTCGCAACACTTTTGTAGGTGTGGTTGATTCTCACGTAATGACGTTTCAGGGACAGTGTACGGTGCTTAGTAAATTTTTTCAAGGCAGCTCTCTCCTGGGATTTCAACTGCCGAAGTTCTCTTGTTTGCCACGGCTGTCGGGGAATATGAATCAGATTCAATATGAATGTTTTCGGAGCCAGAATTACGCCCAGATGACAGAAATTGATTTCACAGGCAATTTTAAAGTCCAAAATGACGACTTTCGGCTTCTGAAAAAACAGTCCAAAGTAACCAAATATCACCCAATATGAGTTTTTCTTTAACCAGTATCCTAAATACCATTTTGAAATCCAAGATGGCGACTACCGGTTTGTGAAAAACAGCCTAAAATAAACGAATACTATCCAATATGAGTATCTCTGGAACCAGAATGATGCAAGGAGCTAACAATTGACCTCAGGCACCATTTTGAATTGCTAAATGGCAACTTATAGGCAACAGTCGGAAATGACCGAATAATACTCAATATGGATATTTCCGTAAACGTGATAATGCATAGAAACCAAACATTGACCCTGGACACTATTTTGAATTTGAAGACGACCACTTTTAGTTTCTTGAAAACAACCAAAAATACCTCCCAATATGGGTATTTCCGGTGTCAGATTGATGCCAGAAAGTCTGCTGATAATGACAGAATACCACCCAATATGAATATATTCAGAATTAAGGCGATGTACAGAAGCCAAAAGATGAGGATGTTGTCATTTCGATAAAACCAATCATTTAAAACGATTCGTTATTTGACTTTGATCATATCCTATGGCCGATTCGTCGTGCATTTGCAGACTTCAAACAAACCGCAAGGAATCAATGAACTTGGAACGTTCAAATAGTACGAAACCACATTTAAATTATGTTGAGGCCACATATATCGATCAAAGCAGGTATAGTTTTAAATAGTCTTTGAATTTCTCTTCTTTCCATAACTTTTGAGCCACATATCAAATTGTTATGAAGTTTGTTATTTGTAAGTTTGAGAGATGACTCGTTCGTATGACACTAGTTATGTTCAAATAAGTCATGTAGTCTTTGAGATAATAGACTTTCGTTGTTTTACTAACAATTTAATACATAACGGTTGCTTAAGTTCGATTATAATCGAACGAAATGGGAACGTATAGGGCAGCCAAACTTTGAAACCACGTGTTCAATCATAATTCATCAGTTAACCCTTAACTAGCCCGCTCATCTGATAATAATAATCAAATCGGTTGTGTAGTTTCTGAGATAATGAAGTTTCGTGATTTTCACAAGTCGGCACATTGCAAATGAAGTTACAGTTCGATTACAGTAAAATTCAATAGGGTCTTCTGAGGCAGCTAGACCATTCATTTGACACTAATTTTGTGGAAATCGGGTCGGCCATCTCTGAGAAAAGTGAGTGAGTCCAAGCAGTCTTCGGAATGTGTTCCTTTGCATAGCTGGATTTCACATTTTTAAACATAACAGGCAAAGTAATAGTCCGACTGCAAAACAAATCAATAGGGTCTTATGGGGCAATTAGACCTTCCATTTGACACTGATTTTATGAAAATAGGTACAGCCATCTCTGAGAAACATGAGTGAGATTAAACAGTCTTCAGAACACGTATCTTTTCATAACTTTTGAACCACAAGTTCAATCTTTATGAAATTCAAAACTTAAGGGTTTTCTAGGTAGCCCGTTCTTTTGAGACTAATTTTGTTCAAATCGGTTGTGTAGTTCTGAGATATTGATGTTTCATTATTTTCACATTTTTAAACATAACCTCTAAACTAAATATCCGATTACAATGAATTTCAATAGGGTCTTATGGGGCAACAAGACCTTTCATTTGCAAATAATTTCATGAAAATCGGTCCAGCCATCTCTAAGAAAAGTGAGTGAGAATAAAAATCTGCACATACACACACACATACACACACATACACACACACACACATACAGAAAATGCTCAGCTCGTCGAGCTGAGTCGAGTGATATATGCCATTCGGCCCTTTGGAGCACTTTTATACTTTCGGTTTTGCAAGTGATTGCTATACCTTTCTAGGAGAAAGGCAAAAAGTAACAGCAGTGTTATTTTCACCTACGAAATAAGCTGAACATCAAGGAAAAATGTAGAACGAACGATCCTCAGACATTCTAAATAAGCGATTTTAAAATGAAATGCCATTAAAAAAGCCGCGACAAAAACGACTCGTCTGAAAAATCTGCGTATAATCCGAAATGCGCATAAAAAACGCGTTAATTTCGATATCTGCGTGAAAATACCTTAGTGTATTTCCCGTTGAAAACCTTATACAGTATACGCATTCAAGGCTTACACCACACATTTCAGGTTCAAAACCAGAAACAAGGGAACGCGGGGACAGAATTTTCATGCGCGAAATTGATTATGCGTGAGGTTATACCGGAGTATCACAGAGTGATCTGAACTGCCCAATAATGATTAGGAGACGTCAGTACCCAGTTATTCTAGGCTTTGCCATGACTATTATAAAGTACGGAGGCAAACTTTTACACGAGTGAATGATTTCTGGAGTAGTTCAGTATCGTAGGCAACTATTTTTCAAATTGTTATGTTTTTCTCAATCACATTTGTTTTTGTTTGTTTTGTAAGTTTTACTTGAAATGTAACATCATACAATTGAAATTCTTATTTAAATTATACAGCTTAAACGAAAATTATTAAATTATTAGATTTTTTTTTTCGAAAATGGTTAAATAATGGAAAAAAATGTTCTGTTCAGTGGTTCCGTATGGGAGGCAAGAAATTCATTCGTCTTCAAATAAACGATCAATCCAAGCATTTTCATGATACACTGAAAGAAGGAAGTTTCTCACAGTTAAGGTTAACATTTGAGTTTCAAATTTCGGTTGGTCATCTGCATCGAATTGTCATAGTTGAATCTTGAATCCAAACTAGATTTTTTGAAGAAGCTTCATCATTTTAGAATAAATACCAGTATTTGTAGTGAATCCAAGTAATAGTCCAACTTGCATTTTAAAAGTGGCTAGCCACTACGGGTCAACTAGTATCTAAATAAAGTCCAATAAACTTCTAAAAACAGTGGATACCAAAAACGAAAATAATGATGAAGAATAAAATTTACACGTAATTGACAAATAGAAGTCGATTGTCATTTCCAAAATATTCAAACGCATAGGAATAAACCAAAAAGTATGGCTCCGAACGCGGTTAGGCATAAAAATAAAATCATCTCGAACATATCTCCAACTTTTAGAAGTCAGAACAGTCAGGAATTTATATAATCAAAATTCAGCCAAAATGCCTGAAAACGTAAAACAGCGGAGAGGCCCCGACAGAAATGAATTCCAAATTAAACAGAAAACTGTTCGAGAGCGCAGAACAGCATAAAAACAAGAAAAAAACAGATAAAAATTCGATCTAAAATTGTATAAAAACTCTTGTAAATGTAGCTTGAAGAAACATCTGTAAACACTTCTTTCAAATACCGTCATCCGGGGTGAGATTGTGCCAAAAAATAATGCTTTTTTGTTTTCAAGCTTGTAACGCACACATTCAAGCAAAGAGTTCGATCCAAAATATACCATTGCATTCTTTTGTTAACTACTACAACAAATATGGTTTAGTTACAATAAACTATAATTTTGCTAAAAATACATGAACTTTGGCTCAATCTCACCCCTTCTATGGGGTCTCTCGATGATGGTCTCTCGTGCCTACTGTTCAACATTGCCCTGGAAGGTGTCATTAGAAGAGCGGGGATTAAAACGAGTGGCACGATTTTCAAAAAGTCGGTTCAACTGTTTGGTTTCGCCGACGATATCGACATTGTGGCTCGGACCTTTGTGAAGATGGCGGATACGTACATCGGATTAAAGGCTGAAGCCAAAAAGATTGGACTGGTCATCAATGCATCGAAGACGAAGTACATGAAAGGAAGGGGTTCACGTGAAGACAGTAACAGTATCAGTAACCTTCCACCTCGAGTTCAAATTGGAGGTTGAAATCGAGGTGGTCGATGAGTTCGTGTACCTGGGCTCACTGGTAACTGCCGACAACGATACCAGCAGAGAAATTCAACGGCGCATCATGGCAGGAAATCGTGCATACTTTGGTCTCCGGAGGACGCTTCGATCGAGTAGAATTCTTCGCCGCACCAAGTTAACCATCTACAAGACGCTGATCAGACCGGTAGTCCTCTACGGGCATGAGACATGGACTATGCTTGTGGAGGACCAACGCGCCCTTGCGGTGTTCGAAGGAAGGTGCTGCGTACCATTTTCGGTGGACTGCAGATGGAAAACGGAGTGTGGAGAAGGCGAATGAACCACGAACTGCAGGAGCTGCTTGGGGAGCCATCTATCGTCCACACCGCTAAGATAGGCAGGCTGCGGTGGGCTGGGCATGTTGTAAGGATGTCAGACGACAGCCCGGTAAAGGTGGTTCTTGAAACCAATCCTTAAGGGACGAGACGGAGAGGTGCACAGCGGGCAAGGTGGATCGATCAGGTGGAAGACGACCTGCGGACCCTACGCAGACTGCAGAGCTGGCGAACTGCAGCCATGAACCGAGTGGAATGGAGACGACTCTTACGTACAGCATAGGCCACACCACGCCTTGGGACTGTTTGGTAAAGGTAAGTATGGGGTGAGATTGTGCCAGAAACAAAAAGTTGAATTTAATACCTGTTAAATGAACAGTAGTGTGTCTACGAATAATCCACATGACTAACATAATAAAACAGTAAGTATAGGGACGACCATGAACAACGAGGACTATTAAGGGGCTTTAGGGGGTTGATCAGAAACTATGTTTCATATGAATTATAGAAAAATGTATGGCTGGATCAAATTGATGCATAGAGTAATTAGGTATGAGAACGTGGCTTATAGACAGTCTCTGAACACAAAATGGCGTCTCCAGGTAGCCTAAAAAGGGAAAACGTTAGGACATGAAGTTTGAGAAGACTTTTCGTTTCAATTATTATGTGTCATTGACAACTGTATATTCCATTGGAGATCTCAAAACCTCTGGGAACGTACCCACAACCCTCCTTCTTCTCTTTAAAAGTCATCAGTTTATATAGAATTGGTGTACAAAATTTTGTTTCATTCCATAAGTAATATCAATCATTGAAAATTTCCATCTAAAAATTGAGAACAGTAAGCTTCTCAAGCTTTTAGTCATTATTTCAAAGAATACCACAGCTAGACAACATACCTTATACTGTGGGGGAAAAAACATACCCTATGTAAACAATGCAAGTGTTTTGGTGTATACAGATATAATTTTGTCGTGAATGTGAATTCCGCACACTGTGCCGTTCAATATAGCTTGGCACAATCTCACCCCAAAAGGGCTCGAAAAGTGTACAGTTTGGAGAAACATTATTTTCTGAGCCGGCACAGGTTCAATGCATGATATTTCCTCAACACATTGGAGACGACATCCTAACGTACCAACTGAGCAGTAAGTTGATGTGATTTTTTGATCGGGTTGGTTTTTCTGGGACAATTTTGGATAACGTTATTTGCGCATGTTTTTCACCCTGTACTTTGAAACATTCTTTAAGCGAAACAGTTCACTGATATTATCTATATTCCATTTTAAGTTGTGAATAAATATGTCATGTTTCATAAAGTATTGAATTTGGGAAACCTCAAGTAATTTAACATACAAACATTTCCCGTTTTGGCTCAATCTCACCACCGTGGCTTAATCTCACCCCGGTAGACGGTATAAAAGATGATTACCTTCTGAAATTAGTTTAAAATGATTAAAAAACGTCAAAACGATCTAGAAAAAAAAACCAACAATTGAAATAATGGTTTAGAACATTTTATTACAAAAAAGAATAAAACAAAATATGACACAGAAGAAAAAATCGTCCAAAATTATGTTTATGCCTTTAGAAAACGGGTTAAGCAACTTAGGTATTCTGAACTAATCTAAAATGTTCAGGAACGCCCCTGAAATGCAAAAATAAAAACAAAAACTAAGAAAATGATCTTAAACTTGGTTTAAATCAATAAATTAGTTCTATGGAGAGGAAAAACCAAAACGAAAATGATTTAAATTTAGCCAAATGGTTGAAGATTAGAAGCGCTCTGAAAGAATTGATAGATGAAACTTATTCCAGATTGAGCTTAGTTGAAAGCCCAAAGACCCATGCTAACGAAAGAAAATGATTAAAAAAGAAATTTATCTTTAAAGCCATTTTATCGTGTCCACGTGAACATTACTCATTACTCCCTGCCCTATATTTTTTTCTGGTTACCAGAATTGTTTCGAAAGATTATTACCAAACGAGTTGCCATGTCCACTACGTTCCACTTTGCGTGTTTAAATTTATTACACCGTCTGTTATCCAAACTACTGATTTGATTGAATAGAAAAATAATGGAAGAAATTGCGTAATTTCCCTTGATACTAACCTGTACACATCTACCGTTCGTTCTTCGCTAGTTTCACCGTAGGTAAATGTGATTTTGATTCTACGTTCTGGACTTAGATCAATGCTGACCAGTGGATCTAGTTTTCCATGAACCGAAACTAGATCGAGGTATCTAAAACAACTTAAACTTTATATTTTGTTCAATCACTTATCTCGTCATACCGTTCGGGACGATCGCTTTCTGGTTTATCAAGATAGTATCTGATGAAAGCCCGCTCTGCATCTTCGCGTTCTGTGACGCCGATTACATCTCCACCGTTCAAGATTTCGATTTTTGGCAGCCGCGCAATAAGCAGCTGACGTCGTTCATGTTCAGTAGAGTCACACCTTTCCCATAGTGGCCAGCACTAAAACATTGATTATGATATCAACAATTAGTTGTTTTTTAGTTTGTGAGATATTATTTACCTGCACACGAAGATTTTTCAAGGAGGGAAATTTGGCTAATCGATCAATATCGTCCCAGGAATCAATTTTTGCATTACTTAAATTAAGTAGTGACAAATTCCTAAAAACAAGTAGATTTGTTTTGTATTAATATATTTTGAAAAGCAATAAAGTATATGGTTATAATGGCAAAAGTGAAATAGGCCCCTATACAGAAGACGAGGCAAGCGGCGAGTTACTCGTCTGACCAATTTTGATATTGCAGAAGGCGAGCCGGCTGGTTTTTGGACGAGTAGCTCGTTTGTCACTCAACTGTCACCCGCCAAGATTAACTCGCGTTGCTTGCTTCGTCAGTGACCGCGGGCGGGGCGAGTTGCTTGCTTCGTCTTCTTTAATAGAGGCCCTAATAATAAAAGTGGAAGAGGTTGTTTATAAGAAACGACCGCAAGGTTAACGTAGAATTACGACAGCCTGTCTTATGTCAATAATTATTTGCAATAGCTTTGGAAATACACTCGATTAGGGTTAATCATTTTAATGGTGTGAAGCGATATATTTTTCCGTATATGTTTCGTATATTATTTTTGCTTTAATGGAATGGAATGGAATAACTGGAAAAATAGGTGTGACTAAATTATTTCCAGTTATACCATTCTACAACGTTCGAAAAAAAATACATCTCATTCATTCTGGCTCAGAGCGATCATTCGATAAGCTCCACCTTTATTTTTAGTTAGATGGATTTTACGGTTGTACGGATGTACAAAAATGATTTCTTGTGGACATTCTGTCGAGCCGAACCGATAGCAATCTCATGAAGGCAATAAAATAACATGTATTGTGTCGTGTTGCGCGGCTTGGAAGGAAAAAATGTTTCCTTCCCCGTGTCGCATGGAAGCAGATTATTGCGTGTTTGATACTGCCGACGGTAGACATTAGTATGAAGGTGGAAATTCTGCTGTGATGTCGAGCAATAACCGTCTTCTTCAAGACGTTACATCCATGTTAATGAAGTGTTATGAATTTTCTAAAACGGACTCATCACCGTGAGCAGAGCTTGCTGAACTTTTCTGTTTGAAATCGGATTTGTTTCGCATATACTGCTTGTGATGCACAGTATCAATGAATCGTAATATACATCACACTGCTGCGCAATTGGAGCAGCATCAAACTGCAATCAAAGTTGCAGTTTAGTAATAACCATTCATTATGCTCTTCCAAATACATTTAGTACCCTTGAAAAAGGCTGGTTGCTGCAGTTGCAAATTTCATTCAATTATCGCATAAATGCTTCATGGTCCAGAAAGCGCGCGATATCCGCTCTGACATAGATTTTTCGCACGTTGTGGAATGGGATAACTGGAAAAATTATTTCCAGTTATACCATTCTACAACGTTCGATTTAATATCCGATGAAATGTTTGTTTATTATCTGATGAAGCTCTTATACAGGCCAAATGATGCATTCCCAATTTAATAGGTCCATAACTCTGCCGACCGTGCTTGGGAAAGCGCGGTATAACGACCAATCGGAGGTCGAATTTTGTGTTTTGACAAGGCTTAAGAATTTTCAATAGAACAATAGTTCGAATGATAAAATTGCAATTTCATGCATTTGGTAGGAATCTTAGAAGATTTTCTAATCGATTGCTGCAAAAACGAAGGAAATCCATCGAAAACTAACCGATTTATTAGCATTTGAAATTTTTCTCACTTTTTTCAGTTTTACATTTTCATTTCACATCACTTTGTAGCCGAACTTCCTGAGAGAAGTATTCTACTTCAAAATTCAATCTTCATTAATTCATTTGTTGTCCTTATAAGGACAATTGTTCAATTTATCATAGGATGTAGTCAAATTGAGAAAATCTATAACGAGCGTCTTAGAAGAGTGATTGAGATCAATCAAAGAAATAGTTATCGGTTTCCGTTATACTCTACTAAATTTTTTGGAAATAAATATTGAAATTCAGTCCGCAAATATATATTTCGACTGTGACATACAGTCTTCATCAGTGCTTATGGGGACTGGTTCCACATAAGCACTGAGGAAGACTGTATGTCACAGTCGAAATATATATTTGCGGACTGAATTTCAATATTTATTACCAAAAAATTTAGTAGAATATAACGGAAACCGATAACTATTTCTTTGATGGATAGGATGTAGTGTTTATCTTACATCTCTGTGTTACCTTGATAGTGAGGACTAAGGCGCACGGTCAACACAATAAGAAAGGTGTTTTCACACTGAAAACTAGACACGGCTTTACTGGAGGAAGTGTTGGCAAATGCATCTACCGCTAATACCACCGCTATCATACGAAAACGCGTCGTTTCATGTGGGGAATATCAACAACGAAAAATGACGCGCGTCTAAGCCTAACCCAAACTGTTTCGCCGTGCTGCTTCCATTTACTTCCACATCGGCCTCAGGGTAGTACCGGCTGCATCTACCGCTGAGGCTGTCACTATACTGCTATTGGTACCAAAAGCTGATATCTCTTCAAATAAGTGTTTTATTTGTTCTCAAAAGAACAATTGTTCAATTCAAAATCGGATTTACGCAATCGCATCTCTGTAATATTACCGACAATAATATTCTTCTGAACAAAATGATACAACTTTCCCATTAGGCCTCTGCCATAATAGACGAGAAAAGCGACGCGAACCGATTCGCTCGGCTGTAGGTTTATGTACAGCCATCAGTAGAGCTGTACATTAACCTACGGCCGAGCGAATCGGTTCGCGCCGCTTTTCGCGTCTACTATGGCAGAGGCTTTCGAGAAAGTTGCTGGCTGATGTATCCACTTCATGCAAGCCTGCTGCTGATGCTTCCCGCTACCACACTGAAACAGCATATTAGTGAAGGAAGTGTCGTTGCATCAGCTGACCCTGCTACTCGAGATATACCCGCTGCAACAGCTACGCTATGCATAGCTATGCCACAGTTGTGGCCGCTATACGCTGGCCCAACTGCTGAGCAACTGCAACGCTATCCGTAGCCATGCCACAGTTGTGGCCGCTATCCGTAGCCATGCCACAGTTGTGACCGCTATCCGTAGCCATGCCACAGTTGTGGCCGCTATACGCTGCCATTGGTATCCGCTGTACCTGCATCTGCTGGCCCAGCTGCTATCGATGCTGAGGTCCGCTGAAACTGCTACGCTTATCCGCAGCCATGCCACAATTGTGGCCGCTAACCGCTATCGATGGTACCCACTGCACTGCTCCCGCTGCTACTAAGGGAGGACTGCTGTTTTCGCTGTTCAGAACTATTACGAGCGGCTTCGACTTAAACAGGCTCTTATATAGGGATGGAAATAGGAATGAATCATTTTTCGTACGTGGTGGAATGATATAACTTGAAAAATATGTGTGACTTCATTCTGGCTCAGAGCGATCATTTGATAAGCTCCACCTCTTTTTTCACTTTCTAAAGTTTTTCCTTAGTTTCGTAGCACGGATGCACAAAAATGATTTCTTTTGGACATTCTGTCGAGCCGGACCGATAGCACTCTCATTGAAGCAACAAAATAACATGTTTTGCGTCGTGTTGCGCAGCTTGATCAAATAAAATGTTCCCGTTTCCGTGTCGCATGGAAGCAGATTATTGCGTGTTTGATATTGCCGATGGTAGACATGAGCTGCTGTGATGTTAAACTTCAACCGTCTTCTACAAGACATTACACCCTTGTTAATGAAGAGTTGTGAATTTTCTAAAATAGACTCAGCATCGTAAGCAGAACGTGCTGACTGCTGTACATTTGCAGCAGCATTAAACCTCAGTTGCAGTTTATTGATAACCATTCAATATGCTCTTCGATACACTTAGTTTTTCAAAAGGCCGATTGCTGCAATTGCAATTTTCATTCAGTTATTGCATGAATGCTTCATAGTCAGATAGCGTGCAATATCCGCTCTGACATAATAACTGTTTCGAATGTTGTGGAATGATATAACTTGAATAATATGTGTGACTTAATCATTTCCAGTTATACCGTACTACAACGTTCGAAAAAAAAATACATCTCTTCATTCTGGCTCAGAGCGATCATTTGATAAGCTCCACCTCTTTTTTCAGTTTCTAAAGTTTTTCCTCAGTTTCGTAGCACGTTTGTACAAAAATGATTTCTTGTGGACATTCTGTCGAGCCGGAACGATAGCACTCTCATTGAAGCAACAAAATAACATGTTTTGTGTCGTGTTGCGCAGCTTGATTGAAGAAAATGTTCCCGTCCCCGTGTCGTATGAAAGCAGATTATTGCGTGTTTGACATTGCCGATGGTAGACATGAGTATGAAGGTCAAAATTCTGCTGAGGTATCAAAATATAACCGTTTCGATTTAGGACGCAAGAGCGTAAGTGCTGCATTTCTGTTATCTGCTGCCATCCAGCACGAGAACAGGTATAAATTATAACCGGTCCTTCTCAGGGCCACCATCACGTTCTTGAGGCAATGTTGAATTTTTCCTCGCTTGCAAATGCTGAAATTCGCGGTTTTCCGTCTGTTACACACGATGAAAAATTTTAACTACTTCAATCACATAGTTGAAGAGCACCAAAAGGTGCTATTATATTTCACAACAGTAACAACACTGGCAAGTTTGTTCGATTATCATCATTCCGGATAACCATTCGCCGATGATTCTAGATCTCCCGGTTTCTCTAGTAGAATTGCCTGCCATTTCCAATCATTCTGCAGCTACCGAAAACTCCATAACAGCCGCCAGATAGACAGGTGCTCAAGTATCACGCGCCCAGAACGATCAGCCAGAAATTGAAACCCGGCTTTTCTTTCTTCTTCACGATCAGAAACCAACGTCCGTGTGGTATCGGTACAGTCATGGAATGAATTATACATAAAACACAAAGCGCGCATTCTTAGTCAACTAGGTATATTCTGTCGACCTTGTTAGGGAAAGAAGCATTGTGCGACCAATCAGAGGTCGACATTTGCGTTTCGACAAGGTTTGACCATTTTCAATAGTACAATCGTTCGAACAATCAGATTACAATTTTCTGCATTTGGACGGGTGCTTGGTTGATTTTCCAATCGATTACTGCAAAAATAACGAGAATCGGTTGGAAACCGACTGAGCTTAAAACGGTTGAAAATGGACAATTTTTGTGGCGCTCTCGATGTTTTTGGTTTCTGAAATTGGATCCCTGTAATGAAATTGGTCCCCTGTATATGTTGCCGTAAGACGTAATTCTACGTCAAAAGGCTTGTTCATTTAGAATCCAAAAACATTTCGTTTGTAGAGCAGTGGTTTTGAAATGTTCCGACAGCTATTTGTTTGGAAACTATTCATTTTCCATTTTCATCTCGACACATAAAGTTTGAAGAAAGTTGTGCTAAATGGTAGTCAAAGCAGAAAAATAATTGTACACACTCACTTCAAGAACGCGGTGTGGTTCGCTCTAAAAATCGCATAAACACTGAAATTCATCAAATCAACTGTGTATGATGTACTTAAATGTTTACAAGAACGGATGACCGTAACCCGAAAGGATCACAGTAAGCGTCGTAGTTGAACATACGATCGGCAGCTGAACTGGAATGTATTGAGGGCAAATCACGTAAATCTAGGGCTCTCGAATCGAGATATCACCAAAAAATATGTGATATCCCCGCCAAGTTCAAGTTTGTTTACGCTGATAGATTTGCATGGAAACTAATGATCTGGGAAAACATTTGCAGCTGACGTAGAACCATTTTTTATCACGAACAAGACGATGGGCTCGACGGGTTACAAGCAAAAGGGTCTTAGTGAATTCTACCATTTATTAGGGAGTTGTATACCTTTTTGCTCGAGAGAAAGTTTGCAATTTTTTTAAGCGTGCTACACGGTTTTTTATTGCATGAGAGTAAAAACTTTTTGAAAGTTCTGTTATTAAACACCAAAAAACCCGTTTGTTCATAAGAAATACTAAATATTTGTGGAGTAATGGCCGTTTACCCGAAACGCTGTTTAAAGTTAAACGCGTATAAAGTTTCAAGTTTAGCTTATGCGGCCGTGACGAGGCGCGCTTCAAATCGATCTAACTTTCTCCCTGTTGCTCAGATCTTTATGAAAATTTGTGAAAATATTCTTAAGATTGTACTTAAACTGTTTTTTTTTTCGATTTTTTGGAAACTGAAAAGATATACAAACTCCTCTTAAGGCATACAGCGGTCCTGTTAAGTTTTGGCCTGATTTTGCATGCTGCCACTACAGCTAATACGTAGTTCAGTGATACATGATTGCGCGAATTTTAAAGAAAGTTTGCAAATTGATCTGACGACTAACGGAATAATTTTCGAAGTTCCCTCTGGAAGTACTATAAAATACAAAGACAATAAGATTCGTCCGAAGATATCTAATTCGCTCAAGATAAAATCAGGTGCATATATTAATTAACTGATAGATATAAAGTGAACAACATATATTTGTAATAGAAAACCTCCTGTGATTGTTCACTGGACTGGACGCAATCCAATGTGGCGACTCAATTTCCAAAAATAAATTGCCTAATTTTATCTGATTTTCCTTAATGTTTCAACATTTTTTGTCTGACTATTAAAAATTGTTTTAAACTGCTACAGTTTACGATCATCATAGGTTTTCACACCTCAATCACAAAACTAAAAAGACTGGAATATAAACTGCCGTTAGACGACATTGTGACGTAAATCCATTGATCAGTTTTTCAATACGGTCCAAAAACGAAAGGAATACTTGTCGCTTTTGCATCAAAATGGCGCCTACGTCACTTTGTTCTTTCGGTTTCATGTAGCGTATGAATGAGTAACTACAAACAGGAAATTACCAAACGATAGGTCTTCGAATAGCGAACAATTTGGCATAAAAAAACATATTAGCATACTTTGAACATGGCTGGTAGCGAAGCACACGATGTGGCATGAAACGGTTGGTAATTCAGAACTAATTGCGTAAACAAATCCAAAGCCACTGAATTTTTTTCTGAATTTTTTTTCGAATTCCCTGATATTCCCATATCAAAAAATTTTAATCAAGAAGTTTTCTTAAACGATTTCAAGCTTAATATAAATTTTTTGACATGGGATTACGTCTTTGTTTTCTATACTGGAATGCATTTTGTAGATTTGGAAATAAAACTGGCAAATGTTGCGTCAGATTTCAACCGTAATAACAGCATAACAAACTGATGGATAACAATAACCAATATGTTATTGTATAAATAAAGTACTGAACAATCTTGAAATACGATAGTTATCATTATTATTTCTTTGCTATGCGGTAAAAATTGATAAAAAGTTTTAAGGAAAAATTTACGCGATCAATGAACCAATCAGATGCGAGCATTTCTAGCACAGACGACGTGAAACCAACCATTCCGTGATATTCTCTGTATCAATATCAAGGAAAAAATTGACAGAATTTTTCCGTACCAATAGGTCCATTTATGTTTGTCTCCATGAACTTAAACTAATTTGATGCCTCGGAGGTAAAGATTTTTCGAAAAGTTTGAAACAACCCTTCGTGTTGAACAATTTCTCAACCTGCTGTTAAAGCGTAATAAAAACTGATGTCTTAAAAGATAACATGTAACATGGTAAAAGCAACAGTACCGTACAGAGCACACTGGGCCGGGAATGGAATCTAGCGGTATGAAATTATTAGCGCTCTTAAGGTTTGACCAATCGGTCTCCGATCTTCTACAAAGTTTCTTTGTATAGTTAGGGCTTCATTTTGGATGTTTGAATTAGTTCGGAATTAAGCCGCGAAGGTGGTGTTTCGATGCCAACTTCTTTCCCCTACACGCTAGAGCTTTGCAGTTTTCGACAAAGTTGTAGATCTTTCAATTCTGCGGCCAAATCGCGAACTAAACTGAACGTCAAGTTGAAGTTCTTATTACACTGAGAAACTTTGCTGAAGACTGCAAATAGGTTGGATAGAGTATCAGAGTACTGGACCGTGTATTCCATGCAATAAATACATAGCAATTGTATTTTTACATGAAACTTATGGTTATATCCAAACCAAAATATCACAAAAACACAAAAAAACACATCTCTCAAAATTTCAGAAAATAAAGATTTTTCGATGGACAATTTTTAGAAAAAAAATATGGTTTGCTAATACTTGCCCTATGAGATATCTAATAATACCCTATGAGATATCTAAATCACAAAATTATGTATTTTTTACAAATTTCGTGTAATATTTTCACTTAAGTACTTCAAAAGCTTCTCAACTCGGAAGAAAACGACGTAATTATTCAATTTCTATCGAGAAAACATTTGTAAGAAATTAATTCGAGTGAACTCTTAAAATTAGTCTCCCAGCTGGTCTCGAGGTACGCCAGTCGTCGTAGGTTCGAGTCTCGGCTCGGGAGAGACTGTTAGTGTCAGTAGGATCGTAGCGCTAGCCCCGCAATTGTCCTGTACACTTAACAGTTGGCTGCGAAGTCTGTGTATAATAAACAGAAGGTCGAGTTCCGATACGGAATGTAGCACCAAGGCTTTGCTTTGCTTTGAACTCTTGAAATTATCACAATAAAACGTGAATTTCAGACAAATTTTATAAAAACTCGTAGATCTCTGAAATTTGAAGAGTTAGAAATTTGGTGCGTTCTGTGAAGTTTCATAGAATTGAAAGATCCACAACTTTGTTGAAAACCGCAAAGCTCTAGCGTGTAAGGGGAAGAAGGTGGCATCGCAACGCCACCTTCGCGGCTGAATTCCGAACTGATTCAAACATCTAAAATGAAGCCCTAACTATACCAAGAAACTATGTAGAAGATCGGAAACCGAGTGGCCAATCCCTGAGAGCGCTAAAAATTTCGTACCGCTAGATTCCATTCCTGGACCAGTGTGCAGTGTATGTGGAGCAGAGCGCCGCAGGTCTCTCTATGATTGCACCGGTACATTTCTATTCGTACTGCAGCGATACTGTTCGTATTGCAGCGGTACACTTCTATTCGTTCATTTCTATTCGTGTGTAATCGAGGGAAAACTACAATCCTGCTGCTGGAGGCGATGAAAAGTTCATCTCATGAATATGATTACCCTAAATTACTTCACAAGAATTGAACATTTGTGCAACGGTTATAAATTAAAAGTTATTTTTATTTCATTTTTTCTTCGAAAGAGTAAATTCCTAAATATACAAACTTTAAGAAGAGTAAGAGCCGGCGAATGCTTGTGAATTTTTGGTCCATTTACTAAGATTTATTTACTAAGATGATAAAAGCAAACCAAAGCCTTGGTGCTACATTCCATATCGGAATTCGACCTTCTGTTTTACTATACACAGACTTCGCAGCCTTAACAGTCGGTGTACAGGACAGTGTACAGGACAATTGCGGAGCTAGCGCTACGATCCTACTGACACTAACAGTCTCTCCCGAGCCGGGACTCGAACATACGACGACTGGCTTGTTAGGCCAGCATCGTACCTCGAGACCAGCTGGGAGATATAAGATGATATTTTTGTTATTTTTCACTCGACAAATAATATAGTATATGAGCTGTCTCCGTAGTACAGCGAATTTAACTTCTTTGAAATTGTTGATTGCTACGATATTTCGCTGGAACTTTTTGATAATTTTGTTTAACACAGGGCTATGCTATAAACGTCAATTCCGATATAAAAGTCGTGTTACCAAATTTTATAGCGGTACCACTGACATTGTGGTACCACTGACGTTGCGGTACCACTGACAAAGCAAGACACGACAAGATTTGCCAGTAATGACAATCATTATTGTGATAATTTTGGTAACACCATTTACACGGTAATACATCTTCATGTTAGAACTGCACTGTGGTCGAGAAAAATCATGGTTTTCAAGTTGTTTACTGAACAAATGACGCCATATTGCATTAGGATCTCGGATACAGTATACTCATCAAACGTCAGACCCCTGGTTCAACATAACTTCATATGTTTGCCTTTTCCGGATTCGATATTATTTTCAGAGCAAGATTCATATAATAAATTTGATTTAATCAGAGTTAAAAAAGACAAAACCATCCAGTATGATAACGTTTGTTTTTTGGGAAAAGATAGTTAATTCTGATTGAGACGCATTACGAGAAATTCTTGGTGCTTCTACAACAACAGCGATACGCTTCTGCCTTGTCAAATAAATGTTGTTTGCACAAAAAACACTTACATATCATCAAGTGTAAACGATATTCTTTCGAGTGTTGTCAAGTATATTTCTAAAAAAAATGAGGCTGAGAAAAAAATACGTAACTCGCTGCACAAACGAATTAATTCTGTCTGCGGGTTCTGTAACCTTTGTAACATAAAATCCCTAAAATTACAGTGTTAAGTCCCATGTCACCATTTCATACAACCTTAGAACTGTATACCATGTAGTATTTATTTTCGCTTATTTTCCATCGGTCTAGTTCTCTCAGATGGTCTCGAGGTACGATACTGGCCTAACAAGCCAGTCGTCGTAGGTTCGAGTCTCGGTCTGGGAAAGACTGTTAGTGTCAGTAGGATCGTAGCGCTAGCCCCGCAATTGTTTTGTACACTAAACAGTCGGCTGCGAAGTCTGTGTATAAAAAACGGAAGTCAAATTCCGAATCGAAATGTAGCACCAAGGCTTTGCTTTTGCTAGTTCCGTCATTGATGTGCCAATCATTGTCACCTAGGAATGCCGCTTTCCCAAGATATTTATATTCCAAAACCTAAGAAATAGTTTCACTCATCATCTGTAAGTGTAGCTTAACTGGCTTACGCTTTCTAGAGAAAAAAAAAACTATTATCTAACTCTTCGCTGCAGAGAATTTGATACCTAGCTGTAAAGCCCAACAAGACAAATTGTCCAAGGTTTCCTGCAACGGTTCATGCAGGTCTGTAGCTCTGGCTGATGCCATATGTAAGTTGTCATGTCGAGCATGAATTTGCAAGACATTCATCAATGTCATTCACATAAAAATTGTAATTTAATTAATGTAGTTAATATAGTTATCAGTTAAGTCAAATACAGTGATTTTACTTACCTACATCCCGCGTTATCGATTGCAACCTGAAAAGGAGAAAGTGATTGCTCACCTGAGCAATCGACATCGACAGTGTTTGGCGTAAAGGTTTGATTGCGAAATTGCTAACTTGAAATTTTCCAAATTTTCTAATCAAAATTTAAAAAAAATCTAACTGATCGAACTCTGCAGGTAGCCTATCAGAATTTAAAATCTGATAGATTTCCCGTCAGAGCAGGTGTGCCTCAAGGTTCAGTCTTTGGTCCAGTCCTGTACAACATTTTTACTTCAAATCTTCCTGATTTACCTCTAGGATGCACAAAGTCATTGTTCTGCGATGACACAAGCATTTCTGTAAAAGGAAAAAGTCTTCGTGTCATATGCAGTCGATTGCAGAAAAGCTTAGATATTTTCTCTTCCTATTTGTTTCTAAAACTCAATTGATAATTTTTCCTCATAAAACTAGAGCTTCTTTCCTCAAGCCATACAATAACCACGTTGTCAAGATGAATGGGGTTATTTTAAGTTGGTCTGACAAGGTTGAGTACTGGGGACTAATCTTATATATAAACTAAAGTTACATATGTGTGACCGTCCATAACATTACAACGGAGCGTCTGATTTGAGCTGGCTTTGTTTTGTCCAAGTCTTTGTCCAAGGCAAATTGTTACGATGAGAAAACTAGGAAAATTCAAAGGAAAATGGAAAAGTTCACGAAAATAGAATTTCCATACAACGAAGAAATGGGATCGCAGAAGGCGCAATGAACAACAATAATATGACAGCAATTCAAAACATGTGACTCTCGACAGTTATTTTGAAAGCATCCTTTAAAAGCTACCACCGAAAATTAAATACAAATAGAAGTACGCTCGACTGGTGGCTACCGTCATGGTTATCGGTGGAACTATCTAAACATATAAAAATACAGCTGAACCGATCGGCGTGAAATTTCGTAGATAAAGGTTTAAGGGGCCGAGAAAGGTGACTAAGATAGTTCGAGACCCCTCCCTTTTCCCTTTTCCCATACAAATGAAACACAAATTTCTGCACATCTCGAAAACTGACCAAGCAAATGGAACTAAACTATATATAATAGTGTTGAAATGTCACCATTTGTGGCAGAACACACAATATTAATTCTGAATAGATATTAGTACATCAATAAATCATTACAAACATTCCCCCCTATTAGAAAAAAAATGGAACTAAATTTGGTATGTGGATGTCTTTAGGGGTAACAAAAATATTTTAATGGTGGTTCAACAACTCTCCCACTTCTGGATGGGAGGGATCTTATGCAAATCAAACATAATTTTTATGGTGATTTGATACTCCTCCGTACTCTGGAAGGGGAGGCAGGTCTCCCATACCAGTTAAACAGATATTTCAACCAGGTTTTCCGAAAAATAGCCTAAAAAGATCGGGTCGATGCACAGGAGCCAAAACTCCAGCCATTTTTCAATTTAAGATGGAAACTTTCGGCTTCTAATCAACATTCAGCGGTTGAAGGCTGATGGCGTGGCAGCAGAATACGCGAGACGCTGGATCAACGGATCGCAGAACAGTAGGAGGAAGGAGTGGAAGACATAAATGGGCTGTGGAGCAGTATTCACGGCGCCACCGAAACGACTGCGAGAGAGGTGGTAGGTACGACGCGTGGAAGAAAGCCTAACGGCTGGTTCGATGCCAAGTGCCAGAGAGCGAAAGATGAGAAGAACCGTGCCAGGAGCCGCATGCTCACTGCGGCTACGCGTCAGAACAGAGAGAGGTACAGGGTGGCAAGAGCTGCCGAAAATAGAACCCACCGTCGGAAGAAGCGCGAGTACGAGGAGCAGGTGCTCGCCAGCGCAGAGGACAGCTATGCTCAAAACGACGTGCGGAGATTCTATAGAACTGTCAACAGATTCAGAAGCAGGAATTTTCCTGTGCCGGTCATGTGTAATGACAAGGACGGCAACTTGCTTACTGATAAACCGACGGTTGCAGCCAGGTGGAAGGAGCATTTTCAGGCGCTATTGAACATTGAGGAGCCGGATGAGCAGAGCAGGAACAGGATGACGATTATGAGTGACGAACAAGCTGTGGAGCCATCAACACAGGAGGAGGTGAAAAAGGCGATTAGTGAGCTGAAAAACGACAAGGCCGCTGGGAAGGACGGTATCCCGGCCGAACTTCTAAAAGCGGGAAGCGAGCGGCTGTACTATGCGATCCACCAGATAATACTAAGAATCTGGGCGGACGAACAAATGTCGAACGACTGATTGGAAGGCCTCATATCTATAAGAAGGGCCATCGATTGGATTGTGGCAACTATCGAGGGATAACGTTGCTCAACTCTGGGATGCGCTCTCCAACCTACTGTTTAACATCGCTCTTGAGGGTGCAGTACGAAGAGCAAACGTCGAAAGAAACGGTACGATCATCACGAAATCTCACATGCTTTTTGGTTTTGTGGACGACATTGATATCATCGGTATCAACCGTAAGGCCGTGGAGGAGGCCTTCGTACCTTTTAAGAGAGAAGCAGCGAGATTGGGACTTGTCATTAACTCTGCCAAAACGCAGTATATGGTAGCTGGCAGAGAGCGTGGGAGTCCCCGTGGTGTAGGTGCTGAGGTGGAGATAGATGGGGAACGATTTGAAATGGTTGACGAATTCGTTTATCTTGGTACGCTTGTGACATGTGACAACGATATGAGCCGTGAAGTGAAACGATGAGTTGCAGCTGCGAACAGGGCTTTCTACGGACTGCGTAACCAGGTAAGGTCCCGTAATTTGCAAACTCGCACGAAACTAGCGCTGTAGAGGACGCTGATACTCCCGGTGGCCCTTTACGGACATGAAGCATGGACGCTGAAGGAAGCTGATCGACGAGCGCTCGGAGTTTTTGAGCGTAAAGTTCTGCGATCGATACTTGGCGGTAAACTGGAAGATGGAGTGTGACGCAGACGCATGAATCACGAGTGGTACCAGGTATATTAACATGCTGATATAGTGAAGGTAATACAGCGGGGCAGGCTTCAGTGGGCTGGACATGTAGCCAGGATGCCTGACGAGAGAGCCGCCAAAACTATCTTCAGTAGAGAACCAGGAAGAGGCCGTCCACTCCGTGGCAGGCCTCGCACGCGGTGGATGTGCGCGGTGGAAAAAGATAGTACGGGGAGACTGGAGAACGGCTGCCCAAGACAGAAGAAGCTGGACATCTCTAATTCGTTTGGCCCTAGACCGATGAACGGTCCGTTAGCCAAAAAACAAACAAACAACAAACCGTTATGATTTGTAAGATGGTGACTTTTGGTTTCTGGAAAACAGCCGAAAATCACCAAATAACACCCAATAAAGGTGTTTCTTGAACCAGAATGACGCTCAGGTAGGGATGGGCGAACGGCTCACGAGCCGTTCATATGAACCGGTCCTTAGAAAAGAGCTAAAGAACGAACGACTCACGAAAAAGAGCCACGGTTCTCTGAGCGCACCAGAACTGATGGGTTCGCGCGAACACGAAGTTTACCAAGAAAACACGAATTGTCAACGCTCGTGAATCATTGTGAACCATGAGCCGTTCATATGAGTAGGTTCGGAACGGTGGGTGAGCGGTTCAGAGCCGCTCTTGCAAAAGAGTCGCTTCGCCCACCCCTACGCTCAGAGACCAGAAATTGTCTCCAAATGCCTTTTTAGTATCTAAGATGTTGACTTTCGGTTTCGGAAAAACCGCTGAAAAGACCGAATATTACCTAATATGGATATTTCCGTAATCGGGATGATGCATAGAAGCCAAGCATTGACCCTGGACACTATTCTGATTTCAAAGATGACCACTTTCAGTTTCTGGAAAACAACAAAATTACTGATACCGCCCAATATTAGTATTTCCGGAATCAGATTGATGCCAGAAAAACAGTTAAAAATGATCGAATACCAGTCAATATGGATATTTTCAGAAAAGAGGTGATGTACAGAAGCCAAAAGTCTTTGATCATATCCAATGGCCGATTCGTCGTGCATTTGCAGACTATAAACAAATCGCTCAATGAATTTGAAATGTTTAAAATAATAAATTAAACACAAAAATGGGGGAGATGAAGTTTGCCGGGTCAGCTAGTAGTTATTAAATATGTATATAAATACTAGAGCGCAGCACGCGCATCCGAACTCGACGACGGTCCGCAAGAGACTCCATGTGCGTCTATTTCGTTTTGTAAAGTCAGATAACTTAACAGCGGAGCAGAGGACAACGATCCTGTCTCCTCTAAGGATCAATTCCAACTGGATGAATTTTTTTGACAGGGTTTATTACAAACATAGTTTCGCGGAGCCAACACTCTTCCAGATTTGTAGTTTAATCGTCAGCGATGTCGTCGCCCAAACCACTTGATGTAGTCCTGCAGGGATGTTCTCCTGCCGTAAATAGCGTCTTAGTAACTTATGGGATCCACACGACATATGGTGTCCGTATCGTTACCCGAGTTGGTATTACAGGTGCGTGTTTGAAGGCAGAGGAAAAGGAAGAAAAAGGACTATATTTGGGAATCGACGGATTTTAGGAACGCATGAATAAGGTACATGTAGGGAAGGTCAAAACTCGTCAAAACAGGATGAATGGGAACCGCTACTTGTCTACTCAGGCCCGAAGCGAATCTGTCAATTTGGACCTAGTGTCACAACATATGGGGCATGACCAAACGATATGTTAAATGTCATGATAGCCCTCGGTACAAATTCAAAGACCACTCTCTTTGAGTCCAATATGACGAAGATTCACATCAAATCTATAGTAATTAGACATAAGCTGAGACATCACGCAAATGAAATCTCGTCCTACATCTAACCTCCTGAACCACGGATTCGACGATACCTTTGGAATAATGGTATGTAGTCACCTTCCAAGTTCCTTATTAGTCCAGAAATATTGCCAGCAATGCAAAATAATAAATAAACTCGAAAATTTATTACCTTTATATGACGTCATGTTTGAAACTGTGACTAAAATTACATATTTTTCATTGAAACTCTTTCCTATGATTATATATATTTTTATGGCCTTCTACAAAATTGTGTGATTCTTATGGGTTTATATTTTTGCTGAAGAATGTAAAACGCTGTGTTTAGAAATACCAAAGTTATTTTAAAAAGTACGGATTTGCATGCAAAAGATTTTTTTCATTAAGACTATCGAAAAGACTCTATTAGACAAATAATTTTATATTCTTTTGGAAGTAAAATAGACGTAATTTCAGAATATCAAACAGCTATCTGCGTACTTTTGGGTACGAATAAGTAATTTAAATTTAAACTAATCCTTGAAAAACCCTTAAAGATTGAATAATTTTTTTATTTCGTGCTATAGCTAAATCACGTCAGCTCAAATATGTATTTCTGTTCAGCTAATTATTTTGTAGAAGATTTATTTAAAAGTTGTATTGAAAATTATGATTTAAGTAAACTTTGTAAATAAAACTTTTTATTTCTTTTTTACAACATGAGAGATAGAAATTCAACACCTTCGACAAAGTTGCTAGCAAAAATATTTGCCACACTTTTCTCGAAGACATCGGCTGTCTATCTGACTGTTCTGAAAAAATAAATTTTTCATATCACTTCTAGATGAATTAATCACTAAATCGTCCATTCTGAAAAAATCACAGGAGGGTTGTGTGCAAAGCCACGACCGCAAGGTTGAAGTAGAATACTTTTAGAAGAGAGTTAACCCGGCTGCTTGCGTTTTCTAGTAAATAAATGTTGACCGCTCATTGGCAGTATTGAAAATTCTGTGCAAATGAAGTTGAAGTACTACTCAATTTCAGTTTGCACATATAAATACGACCTTACTGAACAGTATATGAGTACATGTACAGTAACTGTTCGCTAACTGGGCTGCTTTTTAACTGGGCGTTCGCTAACTGGGCTATAGCCCAGTGAAAAAGCAGATGAACGTCAAAAATCAGCGTTTGTCATATTGCTGTCAAAACGAGATAGGGGCACATGAATGGTAAATTGAGATTGATTTTTTCAGTTCAATGGATTTTGGTTGTCATCACATATGCGATCCATAAGATATCCATCCACTGGTTTCCAGGTCGAATAAACATTTTATGAAAAGAACATGTTTCCAGGCAACGGTTAGTTCGAATAAAGCACACGCACAGGATTTTTAGTGTATTTGTTTGAAACATTTTCCAATTTTTGCTGAGAGACTTTGCCTAGCGCCATTACATCCGAATCACCCTCGGTATTTGACGACATTTGAAATGTCAGCCCAGTTAGCGAGCGACATTCGTTAACTGGGCTAGGCCCTCAGCCCAGTAAGCGAACGAACAGTGTACATGTGAATTCAAATTAAGATAATTAACTTTTGGTTAAAGCTCAGAACGAGAAAATATGAAATCTTCAATTCATTTGTTCGGTTGTCCTAAAAAGGACAGTTTGTTGTTGAAAAAAAAATCGGATGTGACACTGACTGCATCTTTGTGTTACGCCGATAGCGGGGATGAACTTGCGTATGACGAAGGCATCGTATTACCTGTTTTATTGAATGAGAGAAAGAGGAATATTGTAAAATTTTGTAAACATTTAATTCAAACGATATTACCAAATCGTAGTCAGGCACTCTGATAACATAGTTAAAGGCTGTTTTCACACTGAAAATCAGACAGCCAGAAGAAGTTTTGATTGCCAAAATCCAGAATGCTTGTGTAGTTGCCAAAATAAGGTAGAGCTTCACCGGAGGAAGGCCGAAACCCTCAACCGTCAAGGATGCTCCGATAGCAGGAAAATAGTGGTTTCGCATTCAGGAACGGCATCGTAGTTAGGGATTCTATTCTATTCACCCGGCCGAGGTTAATGTACAGCTCTACTTACGAATTGGTTCGCGCCGCTTTTCGCGTTTAGCCTGGCAGAGGCCTAATGCGCATGACCAACGCAATAGAAAGGTGTTTTCACATTGAAAATTAGACACGGCTTTACTGGAGTAAGTGTTGGCAAATGCATCTACCGCTAATATCGCCGCTATCGTACGAAAGCGCGTCGTTTCATGTGGGAAATAATATAAACAACGAAAAATGACGCGCGTCTGAGCACACCGGAGCTGTTTCGCCGTGCCGCACAGTGCATTGAATGTAAGGTAAGACGGGACAAAAATCAAAACTACACGATTTTGTCAATAAAACATGTTGATGTCACAAGGAAAGTTGTTCGTTACCTTCAGAGCTACTAAATGCATAAAGGTCTTATGTGATACACTAAATCACAAAACTGTCCCATAATTATTATTCTCACCGAATCGAGGAAGAGCAAGCGGTGACTCCAACCAAAAACCATGCTTTTTCATAAAATACTTTTTTATTCTATTGCATTTCTCCCATTTCGAGTTTCGGACCCCAATTTCGGACAATATACAGCAGAAAACTTGTGCAAATCTTCATAAACATGCTCGACTGTGTCTTCTGGTAGAGACAATATCGAAATACACATGATATTCTTTTGCTTGCATTGCAGTTAAACCACTTTTCAAATATCTGCCGCTTCACGAGCGATCGGCATTGACATACGAAAAATAAAAAATCTCTCAGAGTTGCAGGAAGTTGCAGCTAATTTTTATATATTTTGTAGAGGACACTTCAAGCAAACTTTTGATGTATGTTTTAGACAGGAACTCGGTGGAACTTTTTTTAAAACGCTAACGAAAGTTTGAGTTCGCATTTTTAAAGGATTAATACTTTCACCAACTCATCATACCGATTAATGATACACGCAATCGAAACCAAGTCTCTCTATCAATGAAATATATTGCACTAACCTTGATTGTTATTTTCCATTTTGTTGTATTGGAATACACTAAGTAATTAAGTTTTACCAACGTTGAGAAAACGCGCGACAATTTAACACGAAATGTGAAACTAATGATTGCTCTGGACGTCGACGCTTGCTATGCTTGTATTACAATTTGTGATGCTTCCCGAAGCTCACCAATACTTGTTCACAACCCAGGAGATATCTGTGAACACTTCTGGGTACTTGGTGCATCCAAATAAAAAAGAAAGAAAACCGATTTTTGTCTATGGCTCAACGCACTGTGTGCCGTTTCCATTTACTTCCTTATAACATCGGCCTCATGGAAGTTCCGGCTGCACCTACCGCTGAGGCTACTGGTACCCAAAGCTATTAACTCTTCAAATTAAGTGTTTTATTTGTCCTCAAAAGAACAATTGTTCAATATAATGCATATAATGCAATCGCGTCTCTGTAATATTACCGATAGTAATATTCTTCTGAACAAAATGATCTAACTTTTCCATTAGAGGAAGTGCCGGCTGATGTACGGCAAAAATCTCGCCCAATCGCTCGCGTTGGCGTTCAGCCTGGCAGAGGCCTGAGACGTGGTGACCAACCACAGGGCAAGTGTTTTGTTTAATTTGAAGGCAGCCACAGGCGCAACCCACTGCTATCCTCTGTTACTGCTGAGTGCTGATATCTGCTGCTACTGCTGTCAACGTTGTGGACGGTCCATCCAGCTCACCATCCAACTGATGAATGTTTTCCCAGAAACACTCTTTTATAGCCGAAGGGTGCTACGAAATAGGCCACGCCTTTCTTTTCACAGGGCTGAAAGTGGTCAAACTGGTCAGAAAAAGTGACTTTAGTGACCAAAACTTTGGAAAAAGTGACCAAAAAGTGACTTCAAAGCTTGAAAAAAGTTACCAAGAAGTGACTTGGAAACTTGAAAAAAAGTAACCAGGCTTTTTCTGATTGTCTTGCATAAATCATTCAAAAGGGAGCAGTTTTTTTGTCCAAAAATCATGTGGGATTTTTCAAGAAATTAAAATAAATATTTGCATAACAGAACATTACGCTACAATACGAAAAACGTTGATAAACCGATAAAGCTAAGAGCGGTGATGACAATTCAACAATTCAGGAGGCCTTTCAGTATAAAAAGCAGAGATAAAAACACTATAAAGCATTTCCAATTTAAAACAAAGAGAATCGAATCCAACACAGAGGAAAAATCTGGTTTTGCTCTCCCAATTCAAAATTCAAAAAATATCCGCTAAAGCGTAGTTTTATACTGTTTTCCGATGAGTTACTTATTGTTCCATGAGAAAAAAATATTTTTCCTTAACTAATGAACACCTTCCAGATTTTCTAATGTTTTCTAAAGACCCTAACCCTGTAAAACATTGAATAGGGAAATTGAGTGGTACCAGGTATATTAACATGCTGATATAATGAAGGTAATACAGCGGGGCAGGCTTCAGTGGGCTGGACATGTAGCCAGAATGCCTGACGAGAGAGTCGCCAAAACTATCTTCAGTAGAGAACCAGGAAGAGGCCGTCCACTCCGTGGCAGGCCTCGCACGCGGTGGATGTGCGCGGTGGAAAAAGATGCACGATCTGCTGGTGTACGGGGAGACTGGAGAACGGCCTCCCAAGACAGAAGAAGCTGGACATCTCTAATTCGTTTGGCCCTAGACCGATGAACGGTCCGTTAGCCAAAAAACAAACAAACAACAAACCGTTATGATTTGTAAGATGGTGACTTTTGGTTTCTGGAAAACAGCCGAAAATCACCAAATAACACCCAATAAAGGTGTTTCTTGAACCAGAATGACGCTCAGGTAGGGATGGGCGAACGGCTCACGAGCCGTTCATATGAACCGGTCCTTAGAAAAGAGCTAAAGAACGAACGACTCACGAAAAAGAGCCACGGTTCTCTGAGCGCACCAGAACTGATGGGTTCGCGCGAACACGAAGTTTACCAAAAAAAAACACGAATTGTCAACGCTCGTGAATCATTGTGAACCATGAGCCGCTCATATGAGTAGGTTCGGAACGGTGAGTGAGCGGTTCAGAGCCGCTCTTGCAAAAGAGTCGCTTCGCCCACCCCTACGCTCAGAGACCAGAAATTGTCTCCAAATGCCTTTTTAGTATCTAAGATGTTGACTTTCGGTTTCGGAAAAACCGCTGAAAAGACCGAATATTACCTAATATGGATATTTCCGTAATCGGGATGATGCATAGAAGCCAAGCATTGACCCTGGACACTATTCTGATTTCAAAGATGACCACTTTCAGTTTCTGGAAAACAACAAAATTACTGAATACCGCCCAATATTAGTATTTCCGGAATCAGATTGATGCCAGAAAAATAGTTAAAAATGATCGAATACCAGTCAATATGGATATTTTCAGAAAAGAGGTGATGTACAGAAGCCAAAAGTCTTTGATCATATCCAATGGCCGATTCGTCGTGCATTTGCAGACTATAAACAAATCGCTCAATGAATTTGAAATGTTTAAAATAATAAATTAAACACAAAAATGGGGGAGATGAAGTTTGCCGGGTCAGCTAGTAGTTATTAAATATGTATATAAATACTAGAGCGCAGCACGCGCATCCGAACTCGACGACGGTCCGCAAGAGACTCCATGTGCGTCTATTTCGTTTTGTAAAGTCAGATAACTTAACAGCGGAGCAGAGGACAACGATCCTGTCTCCTCTAAGGATCAATTCCAACTGGATGAATTTTTTTGACAGGGTTTATTACAAACATAGTTTCGCGGAGCCAACACTCTTCCAGATTTGTAGTTTAATCGTCAGCGATGTCGTCGCCCAAACCACTTGATGTAGTCCTGCAGGGATGTTCTCCTGCTGTAAATAGCGTCTTAGTAACTTATGGGATCCACACGACATATGGTGTCCGTATCGTTACCCGAGTTGGTATTACAGGTGCGTGTTTGAAGGCAGAGGAAAAGGAAGAAAAAGGACTATATTTGGGAATCGACGGATTTTAGGAACGCATGAATAAGGTACATGTAGGGAAGGTCAAAACTCGTCAAAACACGATGAATGGGAACCGCTACTTGTCTACTCAGGCCCGAAGCGAATCTGTCAATTTGGACCTAGTGTCACAACATATGGGGCATGACCAAACGATATGTTAAATGTCATGATAGCCCTCGGTACAAATTCAAAGACCACTCTCTTTGAGTCCAATATGACGAAGATTCACATCAAATCTATAGTAATTAGACATAAGCTGAGACATCACGCAAATAAAATCTCGTCCTACATCTAACCTCCTGAACCACGGATTCGACGATACCTTTGGAATAATGGTATGTAGTCACCTTCCAAGTTCCTTATTAGTCCAGAAATATTGCCAGCAATGCAAAATAATAAATAAACTCGAAAATTTATTACCTTTATATGACGTCATGTTTGAAACTGTGACTAAAATTACATATTTTTCATTGAAACTCTTTCCTATGATTATATATATTTTTATGGCCTTCTACAAAATTGTGTGATTCTTATGGGTTTATATTTTTGCTGAAGAATGTAAAACGCTGTGTTTAGAAATACCAAAGTTATTTTAAAAAGTACGGATTTGCATGCAAAAGATTTTTTTCATTAAGACTATCGAAAAGACTCTATTAGACAAATAATTTTATATTCTTTTGGAAGTAAAATAGACGTACTTTCAGAATATCAAACAGCTATCTGCGTACTTTTGGGTACGAATAAGTAATTTAAATTTAAACTAATCCTTGAAAAACCCTTAAAGATTGAATAATTTTTTTATTTCGTGCTATAGCTAAATCACGTCAGCTCAAATATGTATTTCTGTTCAGCTAATTATTTTGTAGAAGATTTATTTGAAAGTTGTATTGAAAATTATGATTTAAGTGAACTTTGTAAATAAAACTTTTTATTTCTTTTTTACAACATGAGAGATAGAAATTCAACACCTTCGACAAAGTTGCTAGCAAAAATATTTGCCACACTTTTCTCGAAGACATCGGCTGTCTATCTGACTGTTCTGAAAAAATAAATTTTTCATATCACTTCTAGATGAATTAATCACTAAATCGTCCATTCTGAAAAAATCACAGGAGGGTTGTGTGCAAAGCCACGACCGCAAGGTTGAAGTAGAATACTTTTAGAAGAGAGTTAACCCGGCTGCTTGCGTTTTCTAGTAAATAAATGTTGACCGCTCATTGGCAGTATTGAAAATTCTGTGCAAATGAAGTTGAAGTACTACTCAATTTCAGTTTGCACATATAAATACGACCTTACTGAACAGTATATGAGTACATGTACAGTAACTGTTCGCTAACTGGGCTGCTTTTTAACTGGGCGTTCGCTAACTGGGCTATAGCCCAGTGAAAAAGCAGATGAACGTCAAAAATCAGCGTTTGTCATATTGCTGTCAAAACGAGATAGGGGCACATGAATGGTAAATTGAGATTGATTTTTTCAGTTCAATGGATTTTGGTTGTCATCACATATGCGATCCATAAGATATCCATCCACTGGTTTCCAGGTCGAATAAACATTTTATGAAAAGAACATGTTTCCAGGCAACGGTTAGTTCGAATAAAGCACACGCACAGGATTTTTAGTGTATTTGTTTGAAACATTTTCCAATTTTTGCTGAGAGACTTTGCCTAGCGCCATTACATCCGAATCACCCTCGGTATTTGACGACATTTGAAATGTCAGCCCAGTTAGCGAGCGACATTCGTTAACTGGGCTAGGCCCTCAGCCCAGTAAGCGAACGAACAGTGTACATGTGAATTCAAATTAAGATAATTAACTTTTGGTTAAAGCTCAGAACGAGAAAATATGAAATCTTCAATTCATTTGTTCGGTTGTCCTAAAAAGGACAGTTTGTTGTTGAAAAAAAAATCGGATGTGACACTGACTGCATCTTTGTGTTACGCCGATAGCGGGGATGAACTTGCGTATGACGAAGGCATCGTATTACCTGTTTTATTGAATGAGAGAAAGAGGAATATTGTAAAATTTTGTAAACATTTAATTCAAACGATATTACCAAATCGTAGTCAGGCACTCTGATAACATAGTTAAAGGCTGTTTTCACACTGAAAATCAGACAGCCAGAAGAAGTTTTGATTGCCAAAATCCAGAATGCTTGTGTAGTTGCCAAAATAAGGTAGAGCTTCACCGGAGGAAGGCCGAAACCCTCAACCGTCAAGGATGCTCCGATAGCAGGAAAATAGTGGTTTCGCATTCAGGAACGGCATCGTAGTTAGGGATTCTATTCTATTCACCCGGCCGAGGTTAATGTACAGCTCTACTTACGAATTGGTTCGCGCCGCTTTTCGCGTTTAGCCTGGCAGAGGCCTAATGCGCATGACCAACGCAATAGAAAGGTGTTTTCACATTGAAAATTAGACACGGCTTTACTGGAGTAAGTGTTGGCAAATGCATCTACCGCTAATATCGCCGCTATCGTACGAAAGCGCGTCGTTTCATGTGGGAAATAATATGAACAACGAAAAATGACGCGCGTCTGAGCACACCGGAGCTGTTTCGCCGTGCCGCACAGTGCATTGAATGTAAGGTAAGACGGGACAAAAATCAAAACTACACGATTTTGTCAATAAAACATGTTGATGTCACAAGGAAAGTTGTTCGTTACCTTCAGAGCTACTAAATGCATAAAGGTCTTATGTGATACACTAAATCACAAAACTGTCCCATAATTATTATTCTCACCGAATCGAGGAAGAGCAAGCGGTGACTCCAACCAAAAACCATGCTTTTTCATAAAATACTTTTTTATTCTATTGCATTTCTCCCATTTCGAGTTTCGGACCCCAATTTCGGACAATATACAGCAGAAAACTTGTGCAAATCTTCATAAACATGCTCGACTGTGTCTTCTGGTAGAGACAATATCGAAATACACATGATATTCTTTTGCTTGCATTGCAGTTAAACCACTTTTCAAATATCTGCCGCTTCACGAGCGATCGGCATTGACATACGAAAAATAAAAAATCTCTCAGAGTTGCAGGAAGTTGCAGCTAATTTTTATAAATTTTGTAGAGGACACTTCAAGCAAACTTTTGATGTATGTTTTAGACAGGAACTCGGTGGAACTTTTTTTAAAACGCTAACGAAAGTTTGAGTTCGCATTTTTAAAGGATTAATACTTTCACCAACTCATCATACCGATTAATGATACACGCAATCGAAACCAAGTCTCTCTATCAATGAAATATATTGCACTAACCTTGATTGTTATTTTCCATTTTGTTGTATTGGAATACACGAAGTAATTAAGTTTTACCAACGTTGAGAAAACGCGCGACAATTTAACACGAAATGTGAGACTAATGATTGCTCTGGACGTCGACGCTTGCTATGCTTGTATTACAATTTGTGATGCTTCCCGAAGCTCACCAATACTTGTTCACAACCCAGGAGATATCTGTGAACACTTCTGGGTACTTGGTGCATCCAAATAAAAAAGAAAGAAAACCGATTTTTGTCTATGGCTCAACGCACTGTGTGCCGTTTCCATTTACTTCCTTATAACATCGGCCTCATGGAAGTTCCGGCTGCACCTACCGCTGAGGCTACTGGTACCCAAAGCTATTAACTCTTCAAATTAAGTGTTTTATTTGTCCTCAAAAGAACAATTGTTCAATATAATGCATATAATGCAATCGCGTCTCTGTAATATTACCGATAGTAATATTCTTCTGAACAAAATGATCTAACTTTTCCATTAGAGGAAGTGCCGGCTGATGTACGGCAAAAATCTCGCCCAATCGCTCGCGTTGGCGTTCAGCCTGGCAGAGGCCTGAGACGTGGTGACCAACCACAGGGCAAGTGTTTTGTTTAATTTGAAGGCAGCCACAGGCGCAACCCACTGCTATCCTCTGTTACTGCTGAGTGCTGATATCTGCTGCTACTGCTGTCAACGTTGTGGACGGTCCATCCAGCTCACCATCCAACTGATGAATGTTTTCCCAGAAACACTCTTTTATAGCCGAAGGGTGCTACGAAATAGGCCACGCCTTTCTTTTCACAGGGCTGAAAGTGGTCAAACTGGTCAGAAAAAGTGACTTTAGTGACCAAAACTTTGGAAAAAGTGACCAAAAAGTGACTTCAAAGCTTGAAAAAAGTTACCAAGAAGTGACTTGGAAACTTGAAAAAAAGTAACCAGGCTTTTTCTGATTGTCTTGCATAAATCATTCAAAAGGGAGCAGTTTTTTTGTCCAAAAATCATGTGGGATTTTTCAAGAAATTAAAATAAATATTTGCATAACAGAACATTACGCTACAATACGAAAAACGTTGATAAACCGATAAAGCTAAGAGCGGTGATGACAATTCAACAATTCAGGAGGCCTTTCAGTATAAAAAGCAGAGATAAAAACACTATAAAGCATTTCCAATTTAAAACAAAGAGAATCGAATCCAACACAGAGGAAAAATCTGGTTTTGCTCTCCCAATTCAAAATTCAAAAAATATCCGCTAAAGCGTAGTTTTATACTGTTTTCCGATGAGTTACTTTTTGTTCCATGAGAAAAAAATATTTTTCCTTAACTAATGAACACCTTCCAGATTTTCTAATGTTTTCTAAAGACCCTAACCCTGTAAAACATTGAATAGGGAAATTGAGTGGTACCAGGTATATTAACATGCTGATATAATGAAGGTAATACAGCGGGGCAGGCTTCAGTGGGCTGGACATGTAGCCAGAATGCCTGACGAGAGAGTCGCCAAAACTATCTTCAGTAGAGAACCAGGAAGAGGCCGTCCACTCCGTGGCAGGCCTCGCACGCGGTGGATGTGCGCGGTGGAAAAAGATGCACGATCTGCTGGTGTACGGGGAGACTGGAGAACGGCCTCCCAAGACAGAAGAAGCTGGACATCTCTAATTCGTTTGGCCCTAGACCGATGAACGGTCCGTTAGCCAAAAAACAAACAAACAACAAACCGTTATGATTTGTAAGATGGTGACTTTTGGTTTCTGGAAAACAGCCGAAAATCACCAAATAACACCCAATAAAGGTGTTTCTTGAACCAGAATGACGCTCAGGTAGGGATGGGCGAACGGCTCACGAGCCGTTCATATGAACCGGTCCTTAGAAAAGAGCTAAAGAACGAACGACTCACGAAAAAGAGCCACGGTTCTCTGAGCGCACCAGAACTGATGGGTTCGCGCGAACACGAAGTTTACCAAAAAAAAACACGAATTGTCAACGCTCGTGAATCATTGTGAACCATGAGCCGCTCATATGAGTAGGTTCGGAACGGTGAGTGAGCGGTTCAGAGCCGCTCTTGCAAAAGAGTCGCTTCGCCCACCCCTACGCTCAGAGACCAGAAATTGTCTCCAAATGCCTTTTTAGTATCTAAGATGTTGACTTTCGGTTTCGGAAAAACCGCTGAAAAGACCGAATATTACCTAATATGGATATTTCCGTAATCGGGATGATGCATAGAAGCCAAGCATTGACCCTGGACACTATTCTGATTTCAAAGATGACCACTTTCAGTTTCTGGAAAACAACAAAATTACTGAATACCGCCCAATATTAGTATTTCCGGAATCAGATTGATGCCAGAAAAATAGTTAAAAATGATCGAATACCAGTCAATATGGATATTTTCAGAAAAGAGGTGATGTACAGAAGCCAAAAGTCTTTGATCATATCCAATGGCCGATTCGTCGTGCATTTGCAGACTATAAACAAATCGCTCAATGAATTTGAAATGTTTAAAATAATAAATTAAACACAAAAATGGGGGAGATGAAGTTTGCCGGGTCAGCTAGTAGTTATTAAATATGTATATAAATACTAGAGCGCAGCACGCGCATCCGAACTCGACGACGGTCCGCAAGAGACTCCATGTGCGTCTATTTCGTTTTGTAAAGTCAGATAACTTAACAGCGGAGCAGAGGACAACGATCCTGTCTCCTCTAAGGATCAATTCCAACTGGATGAATTTTTTTGACAGGGTTTATTACAAACATAGTTTCGCGGAGCCAACACTCTTCCAGATTTGTAGTTTAATCGTCAGCGATGTCGTCGCCCAAACCACTTGATGTAGTCCTGCAGGGATGTTCTCCTGCTGTAAATAGCGTCTTAGTAACTTATGGGATCCACACGACATATGGTGTCCGTATCGTTACCCGAGTTGGTATTACAGGTGCGTGTTTGAAGGCAGAGGAAAAGGAAGAAAAAGGACTATATTTGGGAATCGACGGATTTTAGGAACGCATGAATAAGGTACATGTAGGGAAGGTCAAAACTCGTCAAAACACGATGAATGGGAACCGCTACTTGTCTACTCAGGCCCGAAGCGAATCTGTCAATTTGGACCTAGTGTCACAACATATGGGGCATGACCAAACGATATGTTAAATGTCATGATAGCCCTCGGTACAAATTCAAAGACCACTCTCTTTGAGTCCAATATGACGAAGATTCACATCAAATCTATAGTAATTAGACATAAGCTGAGACATCACGCAAATAAAATCTCGTCCTACATCTAACCTCCTGAACCACGGATTCGACGATACCTTTGGAATAATGGTATGTAGTCACCTTCCAAGTTCCTTATTAGTCCAGAAATATTGCCAGCAATGCAAAATAATAAATAAACTCGAAAATTTATTACCTTTATATGACGTCATGTTTGAAACTGTGACTAAAATTACATATTTTTCATTGAAACTCTTTCCTATGATTATATATATTTTTATGGCCTTCTACAAAATTGTGTGATTCTTATGAGTTTAAATTTTTGCTGAAGAATGTAAAACGCTGTGTTTAGAAATACCAAAGTTATTTTAAAAAGTACGGATTTGCATGCAAAAGATTTTTTTCATTAAGACTATCGAAAAGACTCTATTAGACAAATAATTTTATATTCTTTTGGAAGTAAAATAGACGTAATTTCAGAATATCAAACAGCTATCTGCGTACTTTTGGGTACGAATAAGTAATTTAAATTTAAACTAATCCTTGAAAAACCCTTAAAGATTGAATAATTTTTTTATTTCGTGCTATAGCTAAATCACGTCAGCTCAAATATGTATTTCTGTTCAGCTAATTATTTTGTAGAAGATTTATTTGAAAGTTGTATTGAAAATTATGATTTAAGTGAACTTTGTAAATAAAACTTTTTATTTCTTTTTTACAACATGAGAGATAGAAATTCAACACCTTCGACAAAGTTGCTAGCAAAAATATTTGCCACACTTTTCTCGAAGACATCGGCTGTCTATCTGACTGTTCTGAAAAAATAAATTTTTCATATCACTTCTAGATGAATTAATCACTAAATCGTCCATTCTGAAAAAATCACAGGAGGGTTGTGTGCAAAGCCACGACCGCAAGGTTGAAGTAGAATACTTTTAGAAGAGAGTTAACCCGGCTGCTTGCGTTTTCTAGTAAATAAATGTTGACCGCTCATTGGCAGTATTGAAAATTCTGTGCAAATGAAGTTGAAGTACTACTCAATTTCAGTTTGCACATATAAATACGACCTTACTGAACAGTATATGAGTACATGTACAGTAACTGTTCGCTAACTGGGCTGCTTTTTAACTGGGCGTTCGCTAACTGGGCTATAGCCCAGTGAAAAAGCAGATGAACGTCAAAAATCAGCGTTTGTCATATTGCTGTCAAAACGAGATAGGGGCACATGAATGGTAAATTGAGATTGATTTTTTCAGTTCAATGGATTTTGGTTGTCATCACATATGCGATCCATAAGATATCCATCCACTGGTTTCCAGGTCGAATAAACATTTTATGAAAAGAACATGTTTCCAGGCAACGGTTAGTTCGAATAAAGCACACGCACAGGATTTTTAGTGTATTTGTTTGAAACATTTTCCAATTTTTGCTGAGAGACTTTGCCTAGCGCCATTACATCCGAATCACCCTCGGTATTTGACGACATTTGAAATGTCAGCCCAGTTAGCGAGCGACATTCGTTAACTGGGCTAGGCCCTCAGCCCAGTAAGCGAACGAACAGTGTACATGTGAATTCAAATTAAGATAATTAACTTTTGGTTAAAGCTCAGAACGAGAAAATATGAAATCTTCAATTCATTTGTTCGGTTGTCCTAAAAAGGACAGTTTGTTGTTGAAAAAAAAATCGGATGTGACACTGATTGCATCTTTGTGTTACGCCGATAGCGGGGATGAACTTGCGTATGACGAAGGCATCGTATTACCTGTTTTATTGAATGAGAGAAAGAGGAATATTGTAAAATTTTGTAAACATTTAATTCAAACGATATTACCAAATCGTAGTCAGGCACTCTGATAACATAGTTAAAGGCTGTTTTCACACTGAAAATCAGACAGCCAGAAGAAGTTTTGATTGCCAAAATCCAGAATGCTTGTGTAGTTGCCAAAATAAGGTAGAGCTTCACCGGAGGAAGGCCGAAACCCTCAACCGTCAAGGATGCTCCGATAGCAGGAAAATAGTGGTTTCGCATTCAGGAACGGCATCGTAGTTAGGGATTCTATTCTATTCACCCGGCCGAGGTTAATGTACAGCTCTACTTACGACTGTACATTAACGTACGGCCGGGCGAATTTGTTCGCGCCGCTTTTCGCGTTTAGCCTGGCAGAGGCCTAATGCGCATGACCAACGCAATAGAAAGGTGTTTTCACATTGAAAATTAGACACGGCTTTACTGGAGTAAGTGTGGGCAAATGCATCTAACGCTAATATCGCCGCTATCGTACGAAAGCGCGTCGTTTCATGTGGGAAATAATATGAACAACGAAAAATGACGCGCGTCTGAGCACACCGGAGCTGTTTCGCCGTGCCGCACAGTGCATTGAATGTAAGGTAAGACGGGACAAAAATCAAAACTACACGATTTTGTCGATAAAACATGTTGATGTAACAAGGAAAGTTGTTCGTTACCTTCAGAGCTACTAAATGCATAAAGGTCTTATGTGATACACTAAATCACAAAACTGTCCCATAATTATTATTCTCACCGAATCGAGGAAGAGCAAGCGGTGACTCCAACCAAAAACCATGCTTTTTCATAAAATACTTTTTTATTCTATTGCATTTCTCCCATTTCGAGTTTCGGACCCCAATTTCGGACAATATACAGCAGAATCTTCATAAACATGCTCGACTGTGTCTTCTGGTAGAGACAATATCGAAATACACATGATATTCTTTTGCTTGCATTGCAGTTAAACCACTTTTCAAATATCTGCCGCTTCACGAGCGATCGGCATTGACATACGAAAAATAAAAAATCTCTCAGGGTTGCAGGAAGTTGCAGCTAATTTTTATATATTTTGTAGAGGACACTTCAAGCAAACTTTTGATGTATGTTTTAGACAGGAACTCGGTGGAACTTTTTTTAAAACGCTAACGAAAGTTTGAGTTCGCATTTTTAAAGGATTAATACCTTCACCAACTCATCATACCGATTAATCATACACGCAATCGAAACCAAGTCTCTCTATCAATGAAATATATTGCACTAACCTTGATTGTTATTTTCCATTTTGTTGTATTGGAATACACGAAGTAATTAAGTTTTACCAACGTTGAGAAAACGCGCGACAATTTAACACGAAATGTGAAACTAATGATTGCTCTGGACGTCGACGCTTGCTATGCTTGTATTACAATTTGTGATGCTTCCCGAAGCTCACCAATACTTGTTCACAACCCAGGAGATATCTGTGAACACTTCTGGGTACTTGGTGCATCCAAATAAAAAAGAAAGAAAACCGATTTTTGTCTATGACTCAACGCACTGTGTGCCGTTTCCATTTACTTCCTTATAACATCGGCCTCATGGAAGTTCCGGCTACACCTACCGCTGAGGCTACTGGTACCCAAAGCTATTAACTCTTCAAATTAAGTGTTTTATTTGTCCTCAAAAGAACAATTGTTCAATATAATGCATATAATGCAATCGCGTCTCTGTAATATTACCGATAGTAATATTCTTCTGAACAAAATGATCTAACTTTTCCATTAGAGGAAGTGCCGGCTGATGTACGGCAAAAATCTCGCCCGATCGCTCGCTTTGGCGTTCAGCCTGGCAGAGGCCTGAGACGTGGTGACCAACCACAGGGCAAGTGTTTTGTTTAATTTGGAGGCAGCCACAGGCGCAACCCACTGCTATCCTCTGTTACTGCTGAGTGCTGATATCTGCTGCTACTGCTGTCAACGTTGTGGACGGTCCATCCAGCTCACCATCCAACTGATGAATGTTTTCCCAGAAACACTCTTTTGTAGCCGAAGGGTGCTACGAAATAGGCCACGCCTTTCTTTTCACAGGGCTGAAAGTGGTCAAACTGGTCAGAAAAAGTGACTTTAGTGACCAAAACTTTGGAAAAAGTGACCAAAAAGTGACTTCAAAGCTTGAAAAAAGTTACCAAGAAGTGACTTGGAAACTTGAAAAAAAGTAACCAGGCTTTTCCTGATTGTCTTGCATAAATCATTCAAAAGGGAGCAGTTTTTTTGTCCAAAAATCATGTGGGATTTTTCAAGAAATTAAAATAAATATATGCATAACAGAACATTACGCTACAATACGAAAAACGTTGATAAACCGATAAAGCTAAGAGCGGTGATGACAATTCAACAATTCAGGAGGCCTTTCAGTATAAAAAGCAGAGATAAAAACACTATAAAGCATTTCCAATTTAAAACAAAGAGAATCGAATCCAACACAGAGAAAAAATCTGGTTTTGCTCTCCCAATTCAAAATTCAAAAAATATCCGCTAAAGCGTAGTTTTATACTGTTTTCCGATGAGTTACTTATTGTTCCATGAGAAAAAAATATTTTTCCTTAACTAATGAACACCTTCCAGATTTTCTAATGTTTTCTAAAGACCCTAACCCTGTAAAACATTGAATAGGGAAATTGCAAAGCTAACACTTGCATAAACTTGCACATACAACCAACTCTTCATGATGCAGCCGATCGATTACAGTGCCAATTGAATGTATAGGAAAGAATTGAGCTTCGATTTTTTTCATCGGTCAAAAATAAACCTTTGCTCACTACGAGCGCGAAAAAAATCTAATTGAGCTGAATTTTGCATCCAAAGGTGAGAACACGAAACTTTTAGCCCTACCGCTAAACGAAATTCGAAGGACTATATTTTTTTCAGGCATTCCATTGGCCTCAGCTAAAAACTTTCCAGAAAGTCGATTTTTTCAAAAAAAAAAAATAAAAACTGAGACGGTTTAATAAATTTATTATTTTAATGCAAGACATTTAGCATAAAAAAATATATTTCGACGCTTTCATAAAAAATTTTTACTTCGAAAAGTCGATTTTCGTCTCTGTTTTTTGAAATAAATTGACTTGGTACCTAGAAAATTATCGAGCTTGGAGAGTGAATGGAGGATTTGATTGCAATTGCTGATATATTCATGACAATCAGTGGCAAAACGCTGGGTAACACCCGAGCGGAAAATTTGCAAGTCAACACCCTCCATCCACGTTGCAGTAAAATCATCTTGTAACCAGTAATTGAATTTTATTATTTTTTTAAATGAAATAATAACAGCATTTAAAGCAAAGCAAAGCCTTGGTGCTACATTCCGTATCGGAACTCGACCTTCTGTTTATTTTGCATAGACATCGCAGCCAACTGGTTTAGTGCACAGGACGATTGCGGGGCTAGCGCTACGACACTAATATTCTCACCCGAACCGGGATTCGAACCTGCGACGACTGGCTTGTTAGGCCAGCATCGTATCTCAAGAACAGCTCATGGTTTAGCCGATTTTAACACGTCTTAGCTTCGCAACAGCAAATTGTCCGTTAACATCATCAAAAGCAGTAGCGTAAGCACGGTCGTTTTCAATTGACAATTGGTAATTGATAGCACTGCACTGGTCGACAGAAGCAAAGAAAAATTTCTCTAAACTTTAACTGGGAAAATTATAACTTTTTTAACTGTTCTACAGAGGAGTAACCCGAGTGAAATTTGGGTAATATTTGATTGTGAAGCGAAAATAAATTTGATTTCATTTAATCATTGTTGAGCTGGAACTCTGTTTGGAGTATGAGGCAGAGAACCATCAGGTATTTTTTTCTTTTTACCATGTACATACGCGTAAGCTCTTAACGTCAAAATTTGTTAAAAAAAGCGCTTTTAAAACGGGTCGCAAATGTCAATCCGGACGTTTGCGGATGAGATATTAACAAGAATATGCTCGTGTTGATATGAACTTTCATTACCCCGAAGATTATATGATAGGATTGCACGGAATTTTTACCTTCAAAATACAGAAAAATCACTAATTTCGAAAAGTTTTTAAGAGTAGTTATAGTTTTTAGTGCCGGAATTTCTATCAACCGGTTTACTGGAATTGAACATAGAGAACTCATTTACTGCAAAATATTGATCAAATGTCATTTTTTGACGCTTGGCACAAGTTGTTAGATGATTCGATTCCCAAAAAAGAAGCTTGAAAATTTGTCAATGTTTACACTGCCGTTCTACGCATATTAGTCCCATGTTTCAAATCACGCAAACGAGAAAAACGATGTTAAAGTTTTACAATACTTTTACGCATTGTGTCAATGTGACAAATGCAATTGTACGTTTCTAACCAGTTTTAACTTGCAATAGACTGTTTTCAATAAATCTAGTTGAAGGTTTTTAGATTTAACACTCTTTTCCATAAAAATACCCACTGGGACAATAATGCCGAGGAATTTGCCTTCCAATAGGTAATTTCTACGCATATCAGTCCCACCACGTGCATTCGATGTTTCCCAATACAAAGTTCGTACTTGGAATACTTGGGGCTGTTTAATCTTTCACGAAAATGATCACGCAAATCTTGTTGTCTTTATACAGCAGTGATGATAGTCGAGATGAAAGTTAGGTTAATTGAATAAGTATCAGATGACTTACCATTACAAAGGGGAATTGTTATTTTTAAGTTACCCATTCCTATCATATTTGCACGTTGCTGGGCTTTCAACAAAAGACAGTTCTACACACAAAAGACAGTTCTTACACCTTTCAATTAGTATGAATCTAATGCGTTTATCTTCTTATATGCTCGAAAAGGAAAAGCATTCAGGTTACAAACCAGCAAACAAGGTTTAGGCATCCCTAAAAAAGATATGAACGTACCGGGCATTAGGGGGGTCAATCGAGTGATTGCATTTCGTAAAGCATTTATTCAAGCTGCAGAACAAGTAAAGCGGCACCAAAAAGCCTAAAAAATACTTTTTTCTTATTTTGGCCAGCTTTTTGTTCTAGGCACTCCTCTGGTCGTTCCTAAGAGTTTTGAGGCCCTTAGTAAATGTAGAAGTGCGTCAAAACGCCGCAGAATAATTGCGACGGAGGTATTTCGGTATGGATTAGGTACTTCCGTATAGGCAAAATTAAAAAAATAAATAAGGGTATCTATCTCTGAGCTGACAGGTTCTTTTCAGAATTCAAGCATTGGAAAAACGTCAAAGAATGTTGCTAGTTTTGTTAAAAAAAAACCTTGGCATTTGCATACACTAGTGACATAACAATTATTTTCGGAAAAATAAATTTTTTCTATTTTTATGTTTTCCAAATAATGCACAATGCCGTAAATATAAATGCTTTTCGTACTTTTTAATGAAAAATCAAAAATCGTTTCGATTCTGTACATCTTTTAAGAAAAAAAAACATGAAAAAACGCCGGAAAACAAAAATAAACTAATTTTTTCACCCACGCCCAAGTCTTTAAGAGACTGCAAGAAACTAGTGAAACCACCTGGGGAAGCTAGTACTAATCCCCATCTTCCGAGTGAAGACTGTTGTTTTTGCAGCTTTTTGCTTTTCGGACAGTTTTATTTTGGAAAAGTGCATTTTTTTATCTAAAATGTTATAAACCCTATGAAAAAACTGAAAATTTGCCCAAGGTAAATAAAAGGTGAATTAATCAAAAATGTGTTTGCATCAGAAGATGCTCCTTTAGATTTACAAATACTTTGTCGAATACACTGTAACATTTAAATGGCATTTTTATACTCAAAAGGCTGGCGATCACGTTTTTCGCGTTTTAAACCACTGTGCGGTGATCCTAACTGGATGTCCAATGAAATCGATTTTTTTTTTATAATGAGTATGTGTGTCCAATCACAAATCGTGACTTCTCAACACTGTTAGTAATTTGTAATTTTAATTGTTGGGATTTGTTTGCTTTCGCAATTAGGACTTATCATTCGTAGGGATTTAAACCTACTTGTCAAGAAAGGAAAGTAAACTTACAACTAACTTAAATGCTCACTTATTGGCTATAAAGAGAGCTTATCGTAGCAATTGTGGATTGCAACGATTTTTGTCGAAAATTGTTAATAATTTTATTTGACATAGCTTCTAATGGTTCAACACCAGTAAGTCTATGTAATTCGAGTGTACCAAACCAAGGAGGACGCTTCAAAATCATTTTCAGAATTTTATTCTGAATCCTTTGAAGCGTTTTCTTCCTTGTTGAACAGCAACTTGACCAGATCGGTACAGCATAAAGCATTGCTGGTCTAAAAATTTGTTTGTAAACAAAAGTTTGTTCTTTAAACAAAGTTTAGAATTTCTGTTAATGAGAGGATATAAACATCTTGTATATTTGATGCACTTGGCTTGTATACTCTCAATGTGCTCTTTGAAAATAAGTTTTACTAATGAGATGGATGAAAATTTAAATCATTCAACACAAGCTACTATAGAGCTCTAATGTACAAGATTCAGTGGTGATTTATTCAGCAGTTTGAAAATAAATAAAGTTTGCGACCGCTTTCCTTAACCACGCCTCTGAAATGCAGCAAAGTCAATGTCACAGAAACACGCTCCATACTCGAACAAAGAACAAATTTAGTTCACACATGAACTGTTCAAAAAAGTCCTGGATTGCATAGTTGAACGCAAGATCAGTTCCAGTCGCTTAACAAGTCCAAATTTCGTCAAGCTTCTATTTTTCTTTTTTTTTTAAATAAGTGGGGTTGTTAGCAGTTTAGGTTTTTAAGATAAATATTAGTATAATGAGTAATGTGTGTCCAATCACAAATGGTGATTTCTCAACGCTAAACAACGTAACCCCTGAAGCAGAGCTAGAATTCGACAAATATTTCATTCGTTAGGAAAACTGTAAAGTCAGCCTTGTGTGTCCTCAATTTGTTAAATCGAAAAATACATCAAATTAAAAATAGTTATAAATAGTAAAATAAATAGTAAAACTTGTTTTGAATCGTTCTTTTTGAATCAAACAGTTTGTAACATGCATATATGAATTTATGATTGATTCTTTCACTAAAATAACGATTTATTGTAATCATTGGCAACATTCGTTCCCAAATTACAGACCGTACCGGACTTGGAGCCGAACCGGAACGAAACCAAACGAACTGCACCCCAAACGGACAGCAACAGAACAATAAACAATATCGCACGCTAGCCTGGAGGGCTAATGCGGTCTCGATCAACTAGATTATTAGTTGAAATAATTCGTTATCGATATTATTTTTGGCATATTTTGCATGTTGTAGGATAAGTACCCGATAAGTACACCGTGCCCCAGTGCTGAGTTGAGAAAATTTCCAGCTCGAAAAGATCCTCGACCTGATCGGGATCGAACCCGACATCACAACCGTCTGGGAGAGCTAGCCGACCGACATCGCTAACCACAGAACCACGAGGACCAGGCTCGTTCCGATTTTCAATCAGACCGGACAAGGCCAAAATTCAGACGTAACTTTTCGTTCCGATATCGAGCACTTTAACACTTGCGTACCCGACCCTTCCTGAGCCGAAAAAATGAAAATTCTTTTACCAAGATTTGAACCGATTTTGATCGAACTTTTTCGAAAGATCACAAATTTATCATAGTTTTTAGGACAGTAGAAGACATTTCGAAATTTTCCGTTGTTCCGGATTTATCGAGGGGAACCGTGGGGTGAGAACTCTTCCAGAGACACAGGCTAGAATAAAAATGGTAGCGAAACCTTGCTTGCGACATATCAAACTTCGAGTTTTTGCAAAACAACACTATTGGCGATTGGTATTTGGCCGTATTAGGAGTTGCATTCAAATCTTTTATATTGAATTCAATTCACTCTCCCGTTTCAAAAATTTTCTCTTAGTGCCAAAAAGTCGGTTATTCCCAAAAACAATTTTTTTTGAAAGAACAGATCTCGACGTATCATACATATCTAAGATATTTGGCATCAAAAATTTCATTAAAAAAGCAGGGCTTATGAGGGCTGGTCAAGTTGGTAAAAAAGTGACTTTAGTGACTATTTTTCGGAAAAAAGTAACTTTAGTGACTTTATGATGAAAAAAGTGACTTTTGAGTAACCAGCTTAAAAAAAGTGACCAAGTCACTAAAAAGTGACCAACTTGCAGCCCTGTTTTCAGTTGTACCATTTTCTAATGTTCTTTAGACGAATATTTTTCAGTTTTGTTTGTGTTCTTCGGCGATAACGCAAATGTGAGTGGCTGGTGGTCTGTAAATATTTTAAATTTTGATCCGTAAAGATAATTCCTAAATGTTTTTAATGCCCAATATATTCCCAACATTTCCTTTTCAGGAACAGAGTACTTCTCCTCCGCACTTGTCAGTGATCGTGAGGCAAAATGGATTGGTCTATCCTTTCCAATTTCACCCTGCGAGAGAACTGCTCCTATGCCGAAGTCTGAAGCATCAGTTGTTAGTGTGTACGGTTTTGTATGATCTGGATGTATAAGTACATCGGATGACGACAATAATGTTTTTATTTTCTCAAAGCAGCAAGCTTCGATTTCGTTCAGCATGATTTTCTTTGCCGAACTATCACCTCTCTCCCCCCTGAGAAGGTTTGTGAGGGGTTTGCGAAATCTTTCACAAATCTTCTGTAATAACTTGTTATCCCACGAAAAGATCTTAATTCTTTAATCGTTCTAGGCTGAGGGTAATTTTGAATAACCTCGACTTTTTTAAATTTGGTGTTATGCCTTCTGTGCTGATGACATAGCCCAAAAACTCAAGTTCGCTATGCAAAAATTCTGATTTGTCCAGCTGGATCTTCAAATTGGCTTCATTCAACGTTTCGAGTACAGTATCAAGATTTTCCAAAACCATAATCATAAGTTTTGCCAAATACGATTACATCGTCAACGTAAACGTAACAATTTTTTCCAATGAATTTTCGTAAGACGTCATCGATAGCTCGCTGAAAAATTGCCGGAGCATTTTTCAGACCTAATGACATTCTAGTGAACTCATATTTGCCATTGTTGATCGAAAATGCAGTCTTTTCGATGTCACGTTCTTTCATCTTTATCTGATGAAAACCAGATGCTAGGTCAAGTGTCGTGAAATATTTTTGATTTTTAAGTTGATCTAATATATAATTGATTTCTGGCATAAGGTAACGGTCGGAGATCGTTTTTTCATTGACTTTGCGGTAGTCAATTACCATTCGAAATTTTTTTAGTCCGGAAGCGTCGGTCTTTTTCGGGACCACCCACAATGGCGATGTCCAAGCTGACCGAGATGGTTGATTTATGCCGTCTCTCAAGAGTTTTTCTATCTGCTCGGTTACCAAATCGGTGTACGCAGCAGGATATGGGTAAACTTTTTGATGCACTGGAACATCATCTGTAGTGTCGATAGAACACTGTACCACGGTACTGCATGTCAGCTGTAAATTTGGTTTGTGAAAAACTGTGTCATTTGCCTCAAGTACCCTTTTTAGTTTATTGCTTTCCTGCTGTGAAAGATGTGAGGTCCTGCACAAGCAGTTATTTTTTTAAGTTTTTAAATAGTTTATTTGACACGGCACGATACAATTTATGTTTAACTGAGCCAAGTACATTTTTTTTTAAATTCTAAATTAGCAGGGAAAAGAGGGAGGCCTTTTCTTTATTCTCGCGGCCGACTACGAGCTAATGGGGATTTAAGGTGAGAGGAGGGGAGTTACAATTTTGATTTTAACTATATAGAGTTATACGATTTATTTATTTGTACATGGCTAAGCAGTGATGTTCTATTTGAGCAGTGTGGACTGAGGTGTCTGGGTGAACATAAAGATGCCGAGTCTTCGTTTGAGTGTCTCCAGCTTAGTGTATCATCTTCTTTCAGCGTGTAGCGGGAATGGTAATCTAACAAATAGATAGAAGAGTTTCATATTTTAATACCAGCGTGTTTTATGAACACGTATAGCTGTGTCATGTACTGGAGATCACCGCTTCCCAGAATGTCTCTAACGGGTACGTTCGGTTGTTTTCCTCGGGCCCGAAGGGAATCTATAAGCTCAGACCTAACACCACAGTATTCGGTACACGACCAAACAACATGCTCGATGTCATGGTAGCCATCGCCACAAACGCAGTGATTACATAAGACATAAGTCTGGACATCACGCGAATGAAGTCCCGACCTACATCCAACCCCTTGAACCATGCTTTCGTCGATACCTTTGGAAAAATGGAATGTAGCCACCGTCCCAGTTCATCTGAGTTCCATGATGATTGCCAACTGTTGAGTGTTCTCTGACGCAAAATGCTATAAAATTTATCATAAGCAATTGGTCTTTCATAAATATCGCCGTCAATAGCACCCACCTTAGCTAAAGAGTCAGCCTTTTCGTTACCCGGAATCGAGCAATGAGAAGGGACCCACGCTAAGGTAACCCGGTAATTTTTATCTGTTAAAGCACTTAAAAACCGCCGTATTTTCCCCAGGAAATACGGGGTGTGCTTCACAGGCTTCATTGATCGCAGAGCCTCAATGGCACTGAGACTATCTGTGAAGATGAAGTAGTGGTCTATGGGTAGGGTTTCGATGATTCCAAGAGAGTACTGAATAGCAGCAAGTTCTGCGACGTACACGGAAGCAGGAGCATCTAGTTTGTAGGAGGCGGTAAAATTTTCGTGGAAAACACCGAAGCCAGTGGACTCATCTAGATTAGATCCGTCAGTGAAAAACCTTTTATCATAACTAACATGTTTAAACTTATTGGAAAAAATCTTAGGGATCTCTTGGGGTCGCAATTGATCCGGGATACCAGAAATGTCTTGTTTCATGGTGGTGTCGAAGAATATAGCATTATTAGAAGTATCTAAAAGTGCGACATTGGAGGAATCGTATGAAGAAGGATTAATATCTTGAGCCATATAGTCAAAATATAAAGTCATAAATCTAGTTTGAGATTGAAGGTCGACCAACCTCTCGAAATTTTCAATTACTAATGGGTTCATAACTGTGCATCGAATTAGCAACCGGTAAGAGAGATTCCAAAAACGATGTTTCAACGGAAAAATACCCGCTAACACTTCAAGACTCATCGTATGGGTCGACTGCATGCAACCTAAGGCAATACGCAAACAACGATATTGTATTCTCTCTAATTTTATAATGTGCGTGTTCGCGGCGGAGCGAAAGCAGAAACAGCCGTACTCAAGAACTGACAATATCGTTGTTTGGTATAACCTTAGAAGGTCTCCTGGGTGAGCACCCCACCAAGTTCCGGTAATCGTACGAAGAAAATTAATTCTCTGTTGGCATTTTTGTGTCAGATACCTAATATGACAAGCCCAGGTGCATTTGGAGTCGAACCAGACCCCGAGATATTTAGCGACTAAAACCTGAGAGATCGTTTTACCCGTTAGTAGGAGCTGCAGCTGAGCTGGGTTATGCTTCCTAGAAAAGCGACCAGCTCAGTTTTCTCCGGAGAGAAATACATATGCTTTTCTGACAACAAATTGAGCAAAAAGTTATTCAAATTTGGTGAAAGTCCCTGCGAATGAAGTTTCGCGCTTAAAACTTCTGCAGAGACAGAGTCAAAAGCCCCCTTAATATCCATGAACGCAGAAGCCATTTGCTCTTTTCGAGCAAAGGCTAGTTGAATTTCAGTAGAAAGCAACGCTAGGCAATCGTTCGTCCCTTTGCCCCGGCGAAAGCCAAATTGAGTATCTGAAAGTAACCCGTTTGTTTCGACCCATTTGTCTAACCGTAAGAGGATCATTTTCTCCATTAATTTCCGGAGGCAAGAGAGCATCGCAATCGGCCTATATGAATTGTGATCAGAGGCAGGTTTCCCGGGTTTCCGAATAGCAATGACTTTTACCTCCCTCCAGTCATGCGGAACAATATTTAGCTCAAGAAACTTGTTGAACAAATTCAACAAGCGTCTTTTTGCAGAGTCGGGTAGATTCTTCAACAGGTTGAATTTTATTCTATCTAACCCTGGAGCCTTATTGTTGCACGACAGGAGAGCCATTGAAAATTCCAACATCGAAAATGGAGGCTCTTCCGTAGTTACTAATAACGCGTCGCGAAAGGTTTTCTGTTCCGGTACAGAGTCTGGACAGACCTTTTTGGCAAAATCGAGTATCCAGCGATCTGAATACTCCTCGCTTTCATTCGAAACGTCACGGTTCCGCATGCGCCTGGCGGTATCCCAAAGAGTGCTCATCGCTGTTTCCCTCGACAACGCGTTTACGAACCGCCGCCAGTACCCGCGTTTTTTCGCTTTTACTAAGCTCTTCATCTGCCTGCCCAGTGCCTCGTACTTTCGAAGCAGGTTGACAGTGCCGTACTCCCGGTAGTCCTTATACGCCGCGGACCTACGCGCGTACAGCTCAGA